>NW_017307119.1:469469-539270 GCF_000935625.1 Nanorana parkeri
GGGGGGGTTTGGACCCCCCTATCCCCCCCCTTATCTACGCCCCTGCAGGGAGGGTGAAATTAATGAAGAGGTTGTCCTCCGCTACACCAAGTAATTGGGGTCCTCTGCTGCAGGCAATTTGTGGTGAATGGGGTCTTTCATGCTCAATTGCATTCACAAGCACCCCAGACTACCCTATTGGATCCCTGACATGAAGGTAAAATGGCTGGTCTGCTGCCACCATCCCAGAGGGAGCTTAAAATTAGGTACTTTGAGGAAGTGCTGCATACCTGCCATCATTTCCAGCTCCTGATACCTCTCCTGGCCTACAGCATTGCTCCAGCAATGTAAAGCTGACACGCAATGCTTCTGCTGCTTGATGGCAGCTGCAACATTTCTAATGTTTGCAGCAGGGTAAATCCTGCATTAAGCCTCAGAGTTTGTGGCCCATTCTGGTGCTCTCATGGCCCACTGCATTGCTCCAGCAATGTAAAGCTGCCACGCAATGCTTCTGCAGCTTGATGGCAGCTGCAAAATTTCTAATGTTTGCAGCAGGGTAAATCCTGCATTAAGCTTTAGCGTTTGTGGCATTTTCTGGTGCTCTGGTACTATAAAGATGCTTCACAATGTTTCTGCAGCTCGACCACAGATCCAAAATGCAAAAAATGCTTACAGCAAGGTACTTCCTGTGTTGCTTCTCAGACTCTGCTGCCTATTCTGGTGCTCCAGTGCTTATAATATTTGTGGCTATTGTCTTTCAGATAATACACATTCAAGTTTATGAAAACCTGCCTTGTCCTTCCCTCTTTTATTGCGGCCTAACATAGCTGCTTGCATACTGTCCAGTCACTGAACAAAATTTGTGACTAGTGTCTCTTAAACAATGCAAGAAATAATGAATATGTCTCCAGCACGCCTTTCTGTTTCAGTATCTTATCAAACAAATAACACTATCACCATTAACATGGTGTTATTTGCTTGTTATTTTTGATCTTGCAATTAACAGGGTTTCCACATACTATTTTGAAGAAGCATAAAAAAGAAGTTATGGTCACTGGCTATGTGGGTGCTTGATAAAGGAGGTAGTGCTTAGCATCACGTGACTCATTACATAATAGAAGCCACATGTTCCACTTTGACAGCAAGCTACATTTGGATAACAGGTGCTCAGGCCATTTTGCCCTTGCACATCAAATTAATATCTGCTGATTTGATTATCCTGAAGAACAAACAGTGGCATGTAGCTGGTCCTAAACTGTACATCTATTAAACAGCTAAAAAGAAAAGAGACAGCAACAAGCTTACAATGCCAATTACAAGCTATATTAAAGCACCATTAACTGGTGTCTGTTGCAACTTCATAAGACTAATTTGAAGCCTGGCAATATTCCATACACAAAGCGAAACTTATGAGTTTTTCATCGACTAATAATAATAATACAAAGTGTACAGTACCTATAATGCATCTTTGTAACTTGAGACGTTTTATCTTAATAACACCAGTTGTAGATTTTTACTACCACTCGTCACATATTCATACAAGTGTCAAACAAATGAGGGACCAGTATAATAGAATAGCACTGACAAATGTTACAAGCCTTTCTACCCACTGGTAAGGAAACAATCTGACAGATTGTTTTACATTTTCCTAAAAAACATCAAAATAGATTCTATGACACTCTTATAGTAGCTAAAGTCAATATATTGGGGCTTTAATTGAAAAATGGTATAAAGTAGCATTCAATCAAATTTAACATGTCCAATAACATTATGTGAAATGTGGGCATTTAGTGGTTTACATGACTTCTGTATAAGAATGGTCATAAAAGCTATTAAATGCTGTCCACAATTAAAGTCTGCAAGGTTGGACTTTGGGGTCTCTCTGGAAGGAATTCACCACTGGTTGGGATCTTGTGAGTGTGATTTATGAGAGGCAGAAAATTGTACACGCTATACTGTATACTATGAAATATGAAGTTACTATTGGGTGCTCTAGTGGTCCTTTATCCTCCATAGTGCTGAGCTGAAGATTGTTTTCTTCATCTTCATCCTCTGAACTGCCCAGTAGCGTATATTTACAAAGGAGAACATTACTAAATTGAGTAAGCTGGCACAGCCCCAATGGATGCCAGGACATGCAGTCCCAAATCTGGTAACTACATCACTTTATTTATGATTGCAGGTAATGTTACATCAGATAATTTAATCTCAGTTAATACAGTTCTAGGAAATGGAGAAAAATGAGCCCTACATGTTTCCCTCCCAACCATTTGCCAAGTACCACAGTCCTGAAAAACGAACTGCAGCCCCTTGTGTCACCATTATCATTTGTTTCCTCTGATTCTCACAGCACAGAGGCTAGTAAATAGAACAGAGTAATATCTGCACAGGCAGGATATTTCCTCTCCTGCATTTGTATCATGTTCATTGTCTGTGTAACATGTATGTCAAAGATTTCCTCACTAAAATTAATAGACTTCAAATATTTTATCTTTTCCTGCTTCCTCCCGATGTTCTTTGATGGACTTTTCCTTTAAATATGAATCCATAGAAAGATAATGAAAATATAAAAAGAACCTGCAATGTGGCAACTTGCGACCCAAGACTTTACTTCTTACGATCACATTTTTACATCTATTTCCTTTACCACAGCCAACAACTTTACTTAGTATCCCTATACCTTCCGGAGAAAACTCTTTAATCCCTATAATCTGATTAGGCAGACATTTCCCAGACTAAAAAGAGAATACAAGGTAATTCAGGGACACATTCAAATAAACCTAATCATAAATATACAAGCATAAATATATAAATATACAAGTTAATAGGTAGAGGTCAATATAAATAAGTACAAGAAAAATGTAGAAGAAAGGAGTTAGTGTACATATCAGTAATACAATACTGTGCAGATTTGAAAGATAAACTGAAACACTCTGATACAGAGGATAAAGCGTATATCTAAACCCAAAACCCAAAATGTTATATATTGCACATTACCTATCCCTAGATTTGGTGGCGGCTTTAGTTTTCTTTTTCAGGCTTCTTCCTTTTATGTTTACCCAGTAATCCTGCATATAACACACTTCCTTTCCCTTTCTGTCTACACTTATACCTCCATTGTATCTATGGTGGTAGTAATGGTTGTCACACAGAGTTACAACATGTCTGCCTTAGTTTATTTCCATGGGGTGGAAGATTGATGGGATTACTAGTTTTCATAAGAAAGGTAAGGATGTTTATCCTTTGTGTGTTGTGTCTTTTCAGTCCACAAAGTGACAAGGACACTGCATTTCTGGTGAGATCAACAAATATTTTCTGTACTTGCTAACAATGTTCTTAGACTGAATAATGAAAACGAATGCAGCTAACACATTTAAAGACTGGGACACTGCAATATATGACATTTTTAGGATTGGATATGCTTTAACCACTTGTGTCCCCCAGTGCAGTTTTAAAGCAGCGCTGAGAGAACGTCTATTTGTCCAAGCGCATTTTTATAATGGCACTGGTAATCAGCAGCTCCTGTGGGTCCTGGCAGAAATTCAGCTAGCTTGCAGTTCCAGCCTGTGTCTGGAATGTTGGGCTCATGGTCTTCTGATGCTTCCTCAGTTTTCTCCATAGGAGCGTGCAGTAGAAGCAAATGTAAACACTATGCTACCGCATAGTGTTTACATTTGGAGTGTAGTGATGTCATGAGTGATGTCATAGCACTTCCTGTCAATATGGAGGCTCAGGCAAAGCTGTTGCAGCTCTGTCTTGGCTTTCCCTACAGCAGTAGATCACAATTAGAATTGATCTGCTGCTGCACAGTTGCATGGGGGTCTGGACAGTGGCGTAACAATTGCCATACCGACCCAGGCGGTCACTATGGGGCCCGGGGCACAGGGGGGCCCAGCCAGGACATCCCTGATGCTTTGCGGGCCACCGGGGTTGCTATGGCATCTCATGCTGCTGGCTGTCTCTGGCAGCTGTGAAGAGGAACACGCCGCTGTTCAGATCTCCACAGTCGCTGCTGAGTCAGTGACAGCCAGCAGCGGCAGAGGAGGAGGCTGGACCCGACAGTGGAGGAGGAGTCGGGGCCCAGTGACGGAGGAGGTGGGGCCCACTAGCAATCGTGGAGGAGGTGGACAGCGGATCGGGGCTGACAGGTAAGGGGTGTGACCAGCCCACCTGAGACCCTGCAGAGCCCACCTTAGAGAGTCTATGGTGGGCTCTGCAGGGTCACTCTCAGGTGGGCTGTGTGGCATCTCAAGTGGGCTCTGCAAGGGGTGTAACTAGAAATCACAGGGCCCCATACAGAATTTTGCTATGGGGCCCTGTCATTTCTAGTTACGCCCCTGGGTCTGGATCTGGTCTCCACTGATCAGATCCAGAACTTCCATAAAGAGTAACAAGTAAAATAAAACAAAAATAAATAAATGTATTAAATTGAATTCCCAGGTCGCAACAATGATGTTGGATGATCTGTATAACATATGCTTTGACTGCGCAAACATTAAATGCTGACTTAAATGAATGCAATGTCATACAAATGTTTAGTGATTGCAAACCTGTGTAAAGTTACCATCCTGCTCATCTTTGTGCTTTCATCAACCCGACCTAATCTTATCTTAATGTTACGCTAACAATTTATGCAAACCTGCATTCGTCGCAGTGTAGCTTCAAAAGAAGAATAAAGCATAATGTTTGAGCTTTACCATTCTGCTACGTTACATAAAAGTCACACGAATGTGATATAATTTTAAACACGAGACTTTGTTGAATATAGGAAATTATGTACAGTATTATTTATAATTTTTGAGAATTCATAGAATAACAAAATAGAAAAATCTGTATTTTTCCCCAAAGGGTAAATATATGGGGGTGCGCAAATCATGTAAATGTTGCCATAGCAAAAAAAAAATGCCCTGGGATGCGAAGGGATTTATGGAGAAAAAGGTGCAGTAGTAAGGTAGTAAGAAGAAACATCTTAGTTTATATATAGAAGACTTTGCCATTTCACAATGAGAACATGGCATATTTCTAAAATAGTGAATATGACTTTCAGCACGCATTCACTTGCATTTAAAACACATGTGCCAGGAAAATTCACCTACAGTGAATGTTTGATGAATCGCGATTCTTTGCTTCATAAATATGCCCCTAAGTGTTTCTGAAAGCTTGCACTTCAAAATATATTCAGTTAGCCGCATGGTGAATGTTAAGCGGGGGGGGGGTTGTTAGTGGTGCACATTACTGGTTGAGGGGAGTGGTGTCCAGTGTCCTGCCCAGCTCACTACAAAGTCCAAATCTCATTCGCACTGCCACGGTTTAAAACCACGAGGGCACAGGGCACAGGGGGGCACGGCATCCCTCTGATGCCGTGTGGGCCGCCTGGGTCGCTATGGCATATCAGGGTGCTGGCTGTCACTGACACAGCTCCGCAGCGGCTGTGTCAGTGACAGCCAGAAGCTGCGGCAGAAGTTCTAATTCATCGAGTTCTCGGACCGCCGCAGTGAAGGAGGAGGCGGGGCCCGTCTAAGAGCAACCCCACCTCCTCTTACATCACTGGCCAGCAACCTAAGAGCAGGTGGGGCCAGTGATGTAAGAGGCGGGTCCGTCGATAGAAGGAGGCGGGGCCTGGGGACGGAAGAGGAGGCGGGGCCCAGCAACCACAGAGGCGGACAGCGCCAACAGGTAAGAGGTGTGCAGCCCATCTGAGGCCCTGCAGAGCCCACTATAGAGAGTCTATGGTGGGCTCTGCAGGATCCCATTCAGGTGGGCTCTGCAAGTGGCATAACTAGCAATCACGGGGCCCCGTACAAAATTTTGCTATGGGGCCCTGTGATTTCTAGTTACGCCCCTGCTATTAGTGTACATAGTTTGGCCACATATATGTGTTTTGTCTAATACTGTTTAAAGCACACCTGTGTGCATCAAAAGTAAGTAAGCTTATGGTTATATAGGAGGCACTCTACAGTAGCAGGACGTAGTTTTAGATCTTATGGCCATCCTCTGACCCATTATGCAAATACTAACTTTTTTAGGGAGACGGATTGGGGGGTTGGTCACAGGAATGTAAAGGTAAACTATGGGCCTGATGTGTGCCTCCTATCCAAATATAAGCTTTTTATGCACACAACAAGTGCACTTTATTGATCTAGCAGTTAATAAATGGTGCTTGCATGCTGTTCCAACCAATGACTTATATTAGTATGATTACATTATTTAATTGTACAGCATGGGCGCTTTCACCATCTGTATTTTGCTGTATGGAGGTCTGCACTTACTTTTATGCATTATTTATGTTTTATACTGCTTCCGCATGGGAACTGAATCACTCCATTGTTTGTTGAACACTTATCATTGGCATAACTCAAATGCTACTATTTTGCCACTACACATCTGTGATACAGAAGTTCAAGTATAGATGTGTCTTCAATTGTGGGCTGAGGATGAAGAGCAGCAAAAGAGAGCAAGGGAAGTCTGGCAATCATTTATTGAGTTGTTATTTTGTGTTCTGCTCTTTTTTTTTTGGATCATTTCTATTTTTCAACAGTTGGAAACGTTTAAGTTATTATTTCCACATGTTTATGTGAATACATCTAAAATGCTGTGAATTTTTTCATTTGAAAAATAAGGGGGAGTGGAAGTGATGGGAGGTCCAGGATACAGCCCAAACATTTGGGGGGACCAGACAGCTGGCCTATAGGAGTAAACAATGATAAGTCTTTCCCTTTCAGGTACTCACCAATCATTGTTCATGACCATGTATACTGACCGGTCAGAGTGAACACATTGAACCTACCATCTAATTCATCCTCACATATAACATGGATTGTACATGTATTTCCTAACTGTCATTGCTCAGGAAGGGCTTCATTAGAGTGATGATAGTGACCACAGCAGTACATTCTTGCACAATAAGTGTGGGCACTGCCACTGCCACAAGAAGAACTCCAGGCAGACATGTTATTAACACTTGCAGTGGACGTGAGGATGCCACACATCATTGCTGGAGCAGAGGAGGAAAGGGGCAGGAGAGAGCGCTGCCGGCTACAAGGATCAGGTGAGTATAACTTTTTTTTTGTTTAACCCTAGGCAAAAATGAGCAGTTAACCCTTGCAGTGTGGGGGGAGCCCCATTGCCAGGGTTAACACATTGCTGCCTGGAGTTCTTCTTTAGAGTACTTCTTTAAAGTCTCCCCTGGAAGCCCATATGACAGGGTGACAACACAGCACAGCAATTAGGAGACAGGGACAGAGTGCTGTCACCCCAAAACAGGAAGTGCCTAAACAAGCACATCTGACATCTGTGGCAGGATCACCAGGTAATATTTTAAAGAAAGTTGCACATTTTAGAAAAATGACAATAAACTTTGAAGTTAAATTAATATGCCAAATATCATAATAGATTTATTTGTCAGTTGATTTCCATCTAGTTTAACAGGTTCTACAACAGACACGCAAAGGAACCAGGGAGATATAAGAGAGAGAGAGGAAACGAGCAGGCAGAGGGGAAGAAAAAGGAATTTTTATGGACTTTATTTTTACTGATTTCACAGACAGCCTTAATTTCCTCCTACTTTATAGGCTGCTGGCTGACATCCCTGTTTAAAGCTTAGTGCCCTGAGCTATGTCCATAGTTTGTACATTACATCAGTTAACAAGCTAACTTTACGTGACATGCTAAACACAGATAAAAAAATAAAAATAAAACAATTCCACATTTTTGCTGCTCTGACCATAGAGAACCCCTTCATAATTTTAGATTAAACCTTCTTTCCTCTAACCTTCAATTGTACTCACGTATCCGCTTCAGGGACCTAAGATAACATACAAATTTTATTTGGCTTTTTTTTTTCCTTTTAGTTTTGATAAACTAGGGAAGGATTAGAACCCCTGTCTGATTTTTACTGATATCCAGGGCTCCTTTCACCAGACAGGAAGTGAGGAAAAGTCTGCAGTGAGGACAAAAAAGCTGACAGGGGTTCTAGCCTTCCCCTACTTCACTGTCTGTGTTGCTGTTGGAGATTTCCCCTCGTTTCCTGTTGGAAACATAGTCATCCATACAGTAAAGCTCGTCATACACAGAGTGAATTTTGGCCAAAATTCGCTCCATGGGTGGCCCTGTTTCTTCATTCTGAAAATTGAAGGAACAGAGCAGAAAATTCTCAGCTGAACAATCAGCTGCAGTGACTGTTGGGTATTCTGAGAGCGGCGGGTGTGCAATAGCCCATGATTATTTTAAAAGAAGAACTCCGAGCAACATTTTTATCAACCCTTGCGGTGGGGCTACCCCCGGACTGCAAGGTTTAACTGCTCATTTTGTATAGGGACTAAAATAAAACATTATACTCACCCGTACCTCAGAGCTGGCTGGCTGTCGCAGTGCTCCATCCTGCCTGCCTCATCCTCAGCTGTGGTGAGATGGTGATGGTATGTCCTTTGAAGTCCTCATGTCCTACACCAAGTAAATAGATTGTGATAACTCAAGGATCTTAGACCGCTGTAGCGCAGGAGAAGAGAGGCTGGAGGGAGCGCTGTGACAGCTGGCCAGCTTTGGGGTTCAGGTGAGTAGGACTTCCATACACTTAAAGTTGTTTTTTGTTCAGCCCCATGTTAGTGTGAATGGGGAAGTCACCACCCCTACTCCACCTCCCACACGACCCTCCGCCAGGCTATTGCACACACGCCACTGTCAGAATACCGAACAGTGACTGCAGCTGATTGTTCAGCCAGGAATTTCCGGTTTCTTCGATTTTCAGAATGCAGGGCTGCCAACAGGGCCACCCACGGAGTGAATGTTAGCCGAAATTCTAGCCTTAGTTCTTCTTTAAAAATAAACATGTACATTTTTAAACACAGGATAACATAAGAAAAAAAATGATCAAAGTGCAATCCTCAAAGTCCATAATACAGTCACCCAGTATGCAATGGCAATTTGCAATGGCAGGAAGATGTACAGTAGATAAGTAAATTTAATAGGTCACATTTTGTTGGCTGTGTTCAGCTTTTTCAGACTCCCAAATGAGACCATTACACATTGTTCTCTTACACAGAATATTTTACTAAAAGAAACATATAGGCTGTCATTGCTGACACTGTTCTACAAATGCGTGACAATCAAGCAACTGGTATCAGCAATAGCAGCCTACGTATTCCTGCCAATACAGGCTTCCTTACACCTGCTCTAAATTAATCATGAGTTGTTTATACAGACAGGGCACACAGATAGTGACAGCTCAGCTCATCAAGTGCAATAAAGGTTTGTCATTTTATCGATCACTATGATCATAAACAACACAGGGCTTAAAGGTCAACTCCACTTGGATCTGGCGATTGTGTCTTGCATTCCTGAAAGCATGCAGCACTTACCGGCTTCTCATACCTGTTGGGGATTCCAGAGATGAGATTTCCCTGTCAGAACTCCCAAATAAACGATTCCTTCTCTGCCATGTAGAATAAAAAACAGTTGGGAAGTTCAGCTATGACTATACTATGGTAAAGGTGGATGGAAGTGCAAGTGATTAGGTGAAAAAAGCACCAGTGTCTGGTGAAAACCTAGATGGAGTTGGCCTTTAAACTTCCATTTATTTTAGAGTTCAGAAAGTGTTATTATATAAAAATCATAGGAACAGGGATATGTAAATTATTGTTATCATTATGATATAGGATTTATATAGCGCCAACAGTTTGCACAGCGCTTTACAATAGAAGGAGGACATTACAGTTACAATACAAATCAAGATAAGATGGTAAGGAGGGCCCTGCCCGTGAGAACGTACAATCTAACGTTATTGTACAGTATATATAGTGCTCCAGTAGAAACAGATATGGATCCAATTATATACTATGCACAGAAGTCACATGCTCTGGTCAAATGTTAAAGAGAACCTGTCAGCATTGAATTTAGGAGCTTCTGTTACCAACTTGGCTTTTAAAGGTTGGAGATGCAGAAATGTCAATGTGATCCTTACTTCCCCTGACCTGAAACAAATATATATTATACCTTTTTTGGATGCATGCTTGTTTCTTTAAAGGTGAATTGCTAATGTTGTCCAGGAAACATTTCATCTGTGTTTCCCCTCATCTAAGGCTGGCGTTACATCTATAGACTGTGGTAAGGCATGGTAAAATGTGTGTTTTGCTACATGCTACCACAGCACACAATGCATTGCATTGCAAATCATTGAGAATGGACTCCAACACTCTAGTACACTAGCCTGCAACACGCCCGCTCTGTATCACACCACAAGGCAGGCCTATTTTAAACTCCTATGCTGTGTGTTGGAATCCCACTCCATTTGAATGGGTTGCCTTAAAACAATGCACAATAATGCAAAGAAATATTGCACAATCTCAATACAAATGAGTGAACTAAATGTGAGATTGTAGTCCATCTTGGGAGTGAGCTTGGAGTGGTGGCTACTTTACAACACACACAGAGACCATGGGGAACAAAAGTAGCCACCATCCAGAAGGAAGGAAAGTGTCAGCACCAATTCAGAGATGATTGGAGAATCTGCAGCCGAGTGATACACAAATAAGGTACATTATGGTTAATAGTTAAAGTACTGGATTGTATTTTTAAGATTTACCTCCTGAGTTTAGAGTAATTTCAAATTCCCATTTTGACTGGATTGAACTGCTCACCTAATTCTTAGAGACAATCTATTCTGCAATCTAATTGATTAGCTTGATCCCTTGCTAGTAGAGACGCATGAAATACCAGTTGTGCTTCCTACAAAGTTTTCAAATTGTGCTCAACGCTACATGGGATCTAAGAGTGCAGCATGCATACTGTGGGGTAAAACTGTCTCAGGCTTTTGGGATCATAGCTCTCACTCTAAACTATGGCAGCTTCAGGGCTACATTCACTCAGTGCACTCAAAATTGATATCTCAGGTCCGGATTGATGGCAGTTGACTGAATCAGCCCTCCAGCTTCTTATTTATAACAGGGATGCCAGCAGCAGTCAGGTCTGCCCACTTGATTTTGCAAGGGGAAGGGGGGGGTCTTTACTCTCTCTGTTTTTTTTAACCCTGCAAAAAATGAAGACCCCCCCTACTGGTGCAGCAGGATGAACAAGACTCCATAATAAAGCAAACAGAAATGGAAATACCAGTAGGGGAATTTAAATTCTGGAGTCTATTATTTATTCATTTATTTGTTTATTACAGGTATTTATATAGCACCGACAATTTACACAGCACTTTACATAGAGCACATTCACATCAGTCCCTGCCCTCAAGGTGCCTACAATCTAAGGTTCCTATCTCACATGAATACATACAGGGACAATTTTTAGAGAGGAGCCAATTAACCTTTCAGCGTGTCTTTGGAGTCTATGGGAGATATTAGATGTCAGGTTGCAATCTGTTTCATTAGTTTATACCTACTATTGAAATCAGATTTTTGGATGGACTCAAGCTTTAAAATCTCAGCCAATCAGTATGCAATATTGACAAGTTATTACATAAGACAAAGTGCAATAACCAATATCAACCAATTAGAGTTCAACAATCAGTAAAATAAATTAGTTTATTGCTGTGACTTCATCCTTACTGAATAAACAGTTAAATGATAGTGGTTGGGGAATATTGGAACCAATGAAGTTTCCTTTTTTCTGAAACAAACATTGAAATGCACAGAAACATACTACTATGCTTATGTTGTATTAAAAAAATTGACAATTCCAATGTAGTCATATATAGTAAACATCTGGAGCCAGTTACCTTACATCATTCCCTTCTGCCCAATAATCTATTTTATTTTTAGTTTGAAAAGTGTCTTCTAGTGATCTTTAGGCACAACAACAGATTATATGGAACATTATTAAAGCAAATACCAAATTACAACATCTCTGCTTGAGAAATGTATACCTAATTCCAAATACAGCCCATTACGCCATTCCAGATTCTTCTCTTAAATACTATAATACTATAATTACTATTATAACTAATTGTACTATAATTTTGAAACAGTAAAATGTATTTTTTGTTTGTTTTTACCAGAATATATCCTATACATGAAACACTAAAAGGCAATCCCCTGTGTTAATTTGGTATTACAGAGATCCTCCACCATGTTTGAGATTCCAAAACGCGGTTTTTATAACTGGTACTGGCTTGTCTTGCCAAGTCTTGCCAAGTCTTGCCATGTATGAAATTCCACATAGAATAATAACCCTAAAAAAGTCAGTTATATAGTTTGATAATGATCACTGGATGAGACATAGACAGTGCAGCAGGTGTTTGGACATGCACTTCAAGGCAATGCAAAAGGTAGCTTAAAGGATCATAAAAGGGATCTGCAAACCAAATAAGGCTCACAAGTAGTTGAGGATCACTGATGTACTCCATTTTTAAATAAAAAGGAAAATGTTCATAGTATCGTAGCAAATTATATATTACTTTATTACTATAGAATTATTTCAACCCAGTACAGATTTAGGTTTTGAACTGTTACTGACAAGAGCTTTATGACCACCATAATTCCAGGTTCCACCCAAATGCCGCTACCACTGCAAAGTGAAATAATCGTGTTATGCCTCTCTAATGGATTCCCCATAACGTAGAATAAACAAATAACTACTCAATTCAGTTATGAGAGCATGATGTCTTCATTATGGCCTTGTGGGAAGTGAAAAGACCCAATTACTATGATAGAATCTAATTACTGGGGTCACACAGAGATATAAGAAATTAGTAAGTGATTTATCCTAATAGGAAGTACACCAAAACCAAAACATTATTTTTGGGTGCAATTAGGTTTATACAATTTCTACAGAAAGTGTTTCCACTAGTAAAGGGGGATTTTCTGCTATCAAAGGGACTACATATTAATCAATTCCCTTAAATTCTGTAGACTCACCAGTCTGCAAGTGTGCACGTAACTCAACCATCATTGGTACCGTAATGCTTTGAGTAAAGTTGAGCATAAACAGGTGAATAGGGTTCATTTTTAAACCATGACACCCTGATCACTTAATTACAAGATTCATGAAAATCTCCTCTGTCTAGTAGACTGACTAGAGACTAAACTCCTTCAGGAGCAGAGACCAATGTAAAGGTGCTATGTACTCTATAAAGTGTTATGTTATATGTTATGGTAAACATAGGCAATGACAAGATACAAGCACACATGTCTTTGATTTCCAAAAACAATCTGTTTCACCAAAATGACCTATACGGTATAATGTACTGGACACACACACACACATTCTACTGTCCAATTATACCATATTACTAACGTGGATTATACAACAAATGTTTGCAATTTAAATATTGCCAAACTAGCATGCTCAGCAATACAATGTGTCAAATCACAAAGACTTTCTTTTCTTTTTCTTTCTTTAATTTTTTTAAGTTGACCAAAGTTAATAAAACTCTGGAATTTTTTTAACAAATTGCCAAAATTTGTGAATCCGAGCTTGTTGCCAACTATGTATTCCACATAAATGAGTAAGAGAATTTTAGGAAAGTCTAATAATGCATCTGGAAGTGCTCTAATAAAGTATTAAAAATGAGCTATGTGTGTTGGACGGAACATTTTTAATTTCCGTTGCAGATAATACTCAGTTTTAAAAGCTTTTCCTTCTCTTTGTTGGGGAGTTTAAATATTTTAATCAAAGCAGTGTAGAAAAAAAAAGTGAAATACCCAGAGCACTCGAATATATTAATTACATAAAAATGTGCCCAGTGTCCTGGAATATGGCACATTGCATCTGTTCTCCGAACATTTGGGCAGATGTGCTGTGATCTAGACTCACTGCCATGTGATGACATAACATTTGGGATAAAGCTCCCAGTTCTCCCTTCATTACGCTGCTCATACCTCAGCTTGGGAAGACTGTTCCCAATGAAAGCTAATCATAAGCAGACCCATGGGAAATTTTAGAGGACAAAATACCCTCCATGTGCCTGGCTCTTAACTCAAGTCAAAGCTGGGTAAATTTGATTTTTTTTGGTCTAAAGCAGTGGGGAACTTCTGATCGGGTATATAAACGGTCAGAACAGAAATGTAGGTGCTGACACTGTTTACTTACTTTTGAAAGTCCATGTTCCATGGCCACCATCCTTGTCCTTGCTTCACTACTTTGTTAATCACAGAAACAAGACTAGCATGGACATATTAAGCTTCCTAACACATTGTATGAACATGCTTGTGTCAGGTCAGTGCCTCACAAAGTAGCGAAAGAAGGATAAAGATAACAGCCCTGGAATCTGAACCTTCAAATATGGGGTAGCAATTGCAGTACCTACATTTCTATGTTGACAAGCTCCTTTTAGTTGGCAAGAAAGAGGAAATAGCTCAGGTTAAACAGGATAATAGAAACTAGTGACAGATATGTTATATTTATTAAGATCAAAGACGGTACTCAAAATTCTGGGATCCTTGGATGACTCCTTATCTGCCCCCAGAGATGGGGAGGATGCTGATGATGATCTAATTGCATAAGCCAGGGAAGGATATAGCGGACAGGTCTTCCCATGCATTACCCCTTTCTCTGACCCATTCCCCCTACCCTTGCTCTCCTGCTTTTTTACAAACTTCCACCTTTTCCTTTCTTTAGCCTTCACTTCTTTTCTTCTCTACTTACCATTAACTTTCTCTACTTTTTCCTTTTCTTTACTTTTTTTTCCCACATACCAGACACTATTAGGATGGTGGAGGTAATGGGACTTGCTCCCAAACATGAGCCAACAGTTCAGTAATGGTTCATCCAATCACCAATGATAGACCAAATATTCCTAAAGCATGGGACTCCCAGAACCCACAATGGCTCAAAACATTGAACCCATCTTTACTTCAGTTGAGATTCTACTATCACTAGTTGTCTCTACTTTTCTCCACAACTCTGTATTATGTTTTCATTTTGTACTGTCAAAAATCTAAAAAAAAACTATTGTGAAGAAAAATCTCAGACAGCACTGATGAATTATTAGAAAGTGACTTAAAGTGACACTAAACTCAGGAGTTAAACCTTTAAAATGCATTCAAGTACCTTAACTATTAAATATGTCACTTATTTGGAGATCACTCGGCTGTAGATGCTCAAATCATCTCTGAATTGGTGCTGACACTGCCCTTCCTTCTGGAGGGTGGCTACTTTTGTTCCGCATGATCCCTGTGTGTGTTGTAAAGTAGCCACTGCTCCAAACTCGCTCCTGTGATAGACTACAATCTCATGTTTAGTTTACTAATTTGTATTGAGCTTGTAGTCCATCACAGGAGCGATCTTGAAGTGGTGACTACATTACAACACACACAGGGACCTTGGGGTACAAAAGTAGCCAGAGGGAAGGACAGTGTCGGCACCAATGCAGAGATGATTTGAGGATCTACAGCCGAGTGATACACAAATACGGTCCAGTATTGTTATTAGTTAAGGTACTTGAATGCATTTTTAAGATTTAACTCCTGAGTTTAGTGTCACTTTAAATATATTTTCCCTATAGCAGCCAGTCATACAGAAACTTTGACTGTCACTTTCCAGAGCAGGTGAATTTGATTGGTTCCTGAACACTAAACAGATGGCATACAGTTTTGTAGTAGCACTACTGCTATGGATGTTCAAAACAGTAGAATACTACTGATAATAATAATAATAATAATAATAATTAACAAAATGATTATCATCATCATAAAATGATAGTTCTTGCAGTGAGGGTAAAACAGGTATACCATATCAGAACTTCCATCGCACTGAATTAATACAAATGTATTGATCACAGATTCCAGGGAAGTTCTGAGAAAGGGAGTAGAAATAGTATAAAGAAGAAATAGAGAAAAACAAACCAAGAGGAAGGGAAATGGAAAGACAAAAGTGAAATACTATCAGAAAGTGTTGTAAAAGAGAGACAGCAATGGAGAGAGAGAGAGAAGATAAAAAAGCGTAATGATTACCATCCATGTACTGATCAATCATACAGGCAATTGTTAATAAAATAATGTTGTCATTGGAAATCAAAATTTGATTGGATATGGAGGTTGAACTTTAACAAAGATAAGGTTTGGCAGAATTCCATGGAATGTTTCCACCAGGAATGATCGTGTGTTGGCCAAATCGCCCATTTAGAGCTATGGATTTCGTCTAGATATTATCATATTGATTGAAACAATTGTTTTCTTGAACAATCTTTTTTTATCATAACAGAAAGATAATAGAAAGGAATGGATGAACAGAAAGACACTTAAAGACACAGAAATGAATTGTTACTGGGAGGAAAGAATTGTTAAATTGAAGATGTAACAAAAATATTATAAAAGATGATTGTTTAGGGATACAATTATTACTCCTGAGCGAGCAGAACAAGCACATGGCCAGAATAACACTAATACTCAGTCACTGCAGTTCCTGTGTTGTATTCACTCTCACAAAACACAAAAGATGTGTTCTGTACAGAATGTTCTACAAACATTCTACAAAGTTGTGTAATCTGTGAGAAAAGTCCACTAAGCTCACACGATCATATACTTTCCTTGCATAACAGACCTGCAGCTGCACACAGACACCATGGAGAATTACACAATAACAAGAATAACACAATTATAATAACATACAGAATACAGTAACACCCGGCCATGGTGTGAGCAGGGAAGCGGGTTACCTGTGTAGTCTGGCAGCATGCAAAGTCTTCTTCAGTGGAACTACCTGCCTGGCACTCTTCACACCTGCCTGCTGAGCTCTCAGCCGCTCAGTGCAGGACTCAGCATCCTACACAGCTTTTGTACACCAAACCCCCCTCACATGGTCTGATCTCCAGATAAATCTACTGCCATAGGGCTCTTTAAGACATCTTTGCGTCACTTTCAGCCAAGTAAACTTGTCCGTCCTTTGGAGTTACAACACTCCTACGCCCCCTACAGGCGGCCGCTGACATGGCACATGACGGGTCACTGGAGGGTTAGTACACTGCGAGGACCGCAACCCGTATAAACGGAGAACGAACGGGGACACCGACCGGACTGATCCATCCACCCCTGTGTATACTCTGCTGGGGGGGCACTGCTCACAACATGATTCTATTATATCACCTTCTATATATTCTATAAACTATATATAAAGATGTGTATATACAGATATATCATGTAAGGAGGGGGTCATGACCTGTACATAAACAAGATAGAAGATTATCCTGTGCATTGTTTACAAGAATGATATCTATCAATGTATCCATAATCTGTCATATGTCTATCATCTCTCTCTCTCTCTCTCTCTCTCTCTCTCTCTCCTATTATCTATCTATCTATCTATCTATCTATCGATCGATCTATCGACCGATCAATTCAGCTCAATGCAACTGGCGTCAATGAGCCAAAAAGGTGTCTCTCTCAGTAAGCGAGGAGGCATGCATGTCCTGTGCCTAGGTATTCCTATGCCTTGGCCTCAATGGTGTATATCTGCAGTGTGAGATCTAAGGCATTGCTGCCTCTGCTGGTCTCATGAGATTTGAGGTGAGATTTGGTGATACCACTCACTTTTCTTCTTGCTGAAGAGGAATCTGTACCTGAAGATCTGTATCAAACATCCACCTGCTTCTACCTTATCTATTCTGTGGATCTGTGCTTTCTGCACCTCTTCTGCTGTTGCTTGCTTATTCCTCTACCAGCCATTAGGGGGGCAGCTCTGACATAAGGTAGCCCTGCCTTTAACAAGATGGTTGCCTGTTCTCAGAGAGACAGTGCAGAACAAGGCATGGCAAGACAGTAATAGAGGAAAATAGCTTCTGGAGCTTACAGGCAATACCGGTGACTAGTCCTTTGTTTTCTGTCATGCCCAATTTGGACACAGCTTCCACAGTTTAGGTCTTGTTTAGGGCCCATTAGCACCATAGCATTGTGCAGTATCTGTGTGTTTAGTGCACGCTATCACACAGTGTGCTGCCCCACACACTAGGGACTTTGGTGCATTGCATTGCCATTCACCCTGAATAGCAACCCAACGCACCTTCCAGTGTACAGGTGTTGCAGCGCTGCGCAACGCTTGATACCACAATACAGGGAGTTGTGTTGACAAGAATAAAAGTAAAGGACATGTTACTTTTTTTCATCACATGGCAACACAACGCACATGTGGTGCGGGAAGGTGCATTGGTGTGCCATTGAGAATAATGGGCAACGCAACACACCCCCTAGTGCCTTGGTTCTCAACTGGTGGGTCGCGACCCAAAAGTCGCAACCTCCTATCACGTAGGTCGCCACATGCCCTCTGCGGTGCTAGGTAAAAGGCTCCTTAGATGAAGCAGGCATGGCCAGGCAGGAGCAGAGAGAAGGGCGCGGGCCGCAAAGTTTCACATGAGTGACACATGGACGGGAGTGTTCTGTCGAAATGGGCAAACACTGGTACCAGGAGGGCACCCCCAGGGGTGGACCTACCGCCGATGCCAGTGCAGTAGGAGAGGGGAGAGCTGTGCGGACAGATGCTGGGAGAAACAGAGCAGAGCTGAATGATGGGGCTGACAGTGTATCCCCAGCTGATCGCTGTACAGACTCTGGGATCGGACTGTCAGTGGAGAGCAACCTGGTGCGATCACTACAAATCTCCACTGCCAGTTCTTCTGATGCTGGGGCATGTTGTGGGCACTGCTGGATGAGCTTGGCATCCAAGTGCTTGTCTTCATGGTCTCTGTGTAAGTAACCTGCACTTAAATTGTATCTCTAAATTCTGTATGCAAGAAATGTATCCCGCATTTATCCCTGTGCAACAGAGTTACAGTATCTCAAGTCGTATGTGAGAGCTGTGGGTGGAAATACAAATGCCAATTTTATTTAAAGGATTCAACTTTTCATTGAACAGGGGAAACAACCAAAATCTGACAATAAAAAGGCTGTGTGTAAAGGTCAAAAATAGCAGATTTCTATGAAAATCATTGTCCAACTTGCTGGAGAATCATCCCATGCAAAGGGTGGTGTGTGAGGCAGATCTACCTCTTCTATGTACCTGTATGTATGTGTTTTATATATATATAAAAACCAATCGGCTGAACTACTACTTTTTTCTACCGCGCTGCACCACAACGCAATGCACGGTATTCCGGTAGCACGCATTGTGGCGGTCGATTGTATTGCTGCCAGGAGGTGCGTTTGGTGTGCCGTTCTAATGAATGCCACCTGCTGCACTATAAATAGGTGTGAACGGGCCCTGAATGAAGCCTTATTGTTCCCACATAGTACACACTTTATCTATTTTTTTTTATAGGCCGGAGCAAGGAGGTGGAGCAAGAGAGGATGGAAGAATGCAATGCTGGGGGTGGGGATACACATTTTACATCACTGGTTGCTAGGACCGCTCTACGGTCCTAGCAGCCAATGACTGCGGAGGAGTAGGACCCCTGTTGTCATTGGTTGCATGCCGACGGTCCTAGCAACCAACGAATGAAGAGGACCGCGTTCCGAACACAGACTGATCGCCAACCTGCACTGGGTTATGGCTTGCAATGGATGCACCAGCCTTGGGGACTGCCACTCAGCCATAACCAATTGGTCCGTATCTGGGCTGAAGGCTGGACAGGGACAGACAAAGGGTCAGATACGGCCCATTGTACGTAAAATGCCCAGGACTAACCTGGTGTGTTGTAGAGTGTGCTGCATTATGACGTGTGCTAAAGAGGACCTGTAACACTATGCTATGAAAGGGGCCTTACATTTTATGTGTTATGATTTTTCCATGTTACTAGTTTTTCAAGATCCTTTTTGGAATGTCAATATCGTGCTGCTTTTTATGAATTCTACATAATATTATAATAATGGCAACCTTTGTTGTAAAATGTGCAGTACATGTAAAGTCCATGTATGAGCAGCAGGCAGTTTCATTCTTAGATGACCATAATTTACTAAAGCCATCTAATAATAAAAATGGTACATATGCCTTGGTGTCTGTAACCCCCTTGGCATGCCCCTGTTCTCCGTATATTACAGTGCGTGATAATGCTGTCAGCTGAATGCACCGTATATGCTAAAATCCCATTTTCAGGTGTCAGAACCCCCCCCCACCCCGTGCTTTCATTGGCCTTCACTTGAAAGTGTTCCGTCTCATGTGTACAGTAAGCAGAGGATGGAGTGAATTAAGTATTGGATGTAATTGTTTGAAGGGGATCCTTACAGCAGAGGAATAACGGCTATAAAAATAAGCAGTGTTTGGAAAATATTTATTATGCCAGATACTGAAGGGTGCTATTTGCATTATCTGTTTATTTTTTCTCATGTCATGTACACTCTGCATAGTGGAAATAGAAATCCTTCCGAGACCACACACAGATGAAATCAATTCGCCATTTTTTATGCTATACCAACGCTCTATAATAATAAATTTGCTTGGCAAACAATTTACATAAGGCACATACATCTGAATTGTGTGTCATAGGAGGGAAATAGTAAAGCAGACCCTAGGTGACAGAACATATCTGGTGACACGGCCAATCGGCCATTACATCCTGCCCTAGAATGGTAACTGGGCAACTGCTGGAAGGGCTGGTGGAGTATTGTTGGAAGGTGTTTTTTTTTATGTTTAAAGCACTTGTAGGCTGAACTTGAGAACAGCTTTACATATTAATTAACCACTTAAAAGTCTGCGGTGTTAAACCCCCTTCCTGTCCAGGCCATTTTTCAGTATTTAGCACTGCAGTACTTTGACTGACATTTTTTCCATCATGCAATGCTGTACTGAAATTAATTTTAGACCATTTTTTAGGGACACATAGAGCTTTCTTTTGGTGGTATATAATCACCATATATATAATTTTATTTTTTACTATATTAAGGAAAAATTACCGACTTAAAAAAAACAAAAAACTTTCCCCTATATTAAATGATAAAACATTTATTATTACCCAATTTTTTGGTAAAATATAAGAGACGGGATCACGTCGGATAAAAAGCCTGAAAATTGTGCGCGCGCGCGAAACCTCAAAGAACTACAATACCCAAAATTGGCCATAGGCGACGCTTTAAAAGCTTTTACGGCTCATCAGTTTAGTTATCAGTGATTGATGGCCCTAAAATGATTGCTCTCACTCCGACGTTCGCGACGATATGTAACATGTGTAGCGCAATTTTCATTTGCGCACGCTGGCGCATCGAACGTGTATTTACGTTTATATGTGTGTAAATTTGTGGGTGGGGGACTTAAAAATTTAGGGGGGTTTTTAAAACTTATTTTATATATGAATTTTATTTTTGTAACTTTAAAAAAAATTTTTTTTACACTTATTGTTATTGCTATCACATAGGGGATAACAATCACCTATAAAACAGCAAAGGCACACTGACAGGTCCTCTTTATGGAGACATTAGGGGTCTCCAAGAGCCCTAATGTCACCTGGGGACCCCAAAAGAAGCTTCATCTGCTCCTTCTCTCTGGCTATAGCAGCCAGATGACTGGCAGGTGAATGCGGAAGTGATGTATTACGCATCACTTCTGCATTCAGACCTCGGAGGGAGATCTGCTGAACTCCCTCACATCTTACCTCCTGACACCCTCCCGAGCAAGTCCCGGGCCGCAGATGGGCTAGCGGATCCCGGGATTGAAAGCGAAGGGTCAGGAGGAGGGGCGGCAGTGGCGGCACTCGAGGGGGGTGCGCAGCCAGACAGCACATACATACGATCGGCAGGCTATAGAGCCGCCGATCGTATGTATATCAAACAGCCGGTAACGGCTGTAAAGAACGGATGGGTTTTTTCTGCCCATACGCTCGAGCAGAAAAATAAAAAGCCGTTTCATGACGGCAACACGACCGTGACTGCCGTCCGTCCGTTTTTTCAGGAGGTTAAACTATTTAAATAAATAAAATGAAATAAGTGTAAAAAAACTCCAGTCCACATGTACTCCATTCCACAAGGAAGTGCATATTCACAGGGAGTGAAATTGGGTCAGTGGATTTAGGAAGTACTTCCTATGGGCATCTTCAATAATCAATATGGTTATTAATAATGGGATAGAACTTATGGAAATACAATATGGATATATGTATTTATTTGTAGTTTGTGACCATAGATACCCTTAAACAGTCTACACTTAATTATCTCGATCAGCAGCTGTACATAGAATTTTCCACCATCCTATCCACCTGCCCCATACCAACTTGTCATTGACCTAATGCTCAATACTCCTGATGGGGCTTTATCTTCTTTTTAGACCTCTCTGGCTCTGCAATTAGTATGTTGCCCCTGTCAGTGAGCTCCATGTTGGACATCCTTCTGCAGCCAACTGATGATGTGCAAAGATACACAGAAAGCTCAGTACACATCATGCAATGCTAGGTGCCTGGTGGGGGAACACTGAATCCCCCCATAGGAAAATCAGAAAACATGGAGGATGTATCTTAACTAGGGATGCATCGATACCGATACTCATATACTCATGAAAATGCTCCGATACTAAGAACCGATACCGACACTTTAAATTTTAAAATGGTTTCAGCTGCCTGAGGTCCCCTGCTTGCCAGGAGCCTTGCCACAGCCTTCTGGGGAACTATGCGGCGCCTGATTACAATACTTCCACTGCCCGCACATCTCCCCTGCTGAGACCCTACACATTTTCCCATCCTGAGACCCTCTGCCCAAGACATCAGGCCGGCATCCTGGAGCAGAGCAGCAGCACAGAGTATTTAGCAAATTCATATACTATTCTGCATTGCTGTAAAATGTATTGCTGGGATTTGTAGTCCTCTATAGCCGGTGCCATTCTGCATTGCTGTAGAATGTATTTTTGGGATTTGTATTGCTGAGATTTGTATTCCGTCATAGCTGGTGATATTCTGCATTGCTGCATAATGTATTGCTTGGATTTGTAGTCCTCTATAGCTGGTGCTGTATAATGTATTGCTGGGATTTGTAGTCCTCTATAGCCGGTGTCATTCTGCATTGCTGTATAATGTATTGCTGAGATTTGTAGTCCTCTATAGCTGATGGTATTATTCTGCATTGCTGTAGAATGTATTTCTGGGATTTGTAGTCCTCTCTAGCTGGTGCCATTCCTATTGCTGTATAATGTATTGCTAGGATTTGTATTGCTTGGAGTCAGTGGCAGAACTAGCAGGATCGCAGTGGTAGCAGCTGCGACCGGGCCCTGGCACTCCACCACTGTCCTAAAATCATTAGTCTGTATTGTTTTAGAAAAACTGTCACATGACACTAAAAAAAAAATACTCGGTCTGGAAAAAACGGTATTGGTGCATCCCTAATCTTCACCAATTACAAAGCTACCATACAAGCTTTATATGCACTTTGCATAATAATGAATGTCAAGAGCCCTGTTGCTTGCACCTTTAAATCAAGATGGAGGAGAGGGGGTGAGTTGAAAATGTAGTGAGATGTAAGGACCCTTCATATGATCAGTTCACATCCTGAGCTGATCCTTATCTCCCTTTGACATAAAGAGAGCAGTGTACACAGTCCATCTCACATGTGATATAACAGTAACTGACATACAAACCTAATCATTCCGCCTGGATGTTGGGAAATCCCATAGATGTCAGGAAAGGTCCTGAAGCACAGCCAGTCTGGAGAATCGTATATTTCAAATAACAAGACAGTCACATGATTATTCAAATGAAAAAAAAAAAATCCTTACAATACATACTGTATGTGTAAAATTCAGTATAATACACTAAAAGGATATTTTTAAAGAAAAGCTCCTGTGTTTCTAAAAACTCTTAATTTTGTTATTAATAAATCCAGATCAAACAAATATACAGTACATTTCCCAGAAAATTATTTATTTAAATTTCTGCCTCTGCACTTACAGTCATCATGTTCCTGAAAAGCTCCAATTCTCTTAGCTCGGCTTCTCTGAACTTCCTGAATAAGCAGCTCAGTCTCCAGCAGATGTCCATCAACTAGCTGGGAGAAGGGAGGAGGGGAGCAGGGAGGTCGGTGGTGGCTTGCCCTGCTGTGCCTGTGTATTTGAACTTTTGAAGAGACACACACAGCTTACTAGCTGAAATACTATATATATATATTTTTTTTTTATATATCCACAAGAGTGGCTCCATACAGTGGCATCACAAGGGGAGGGAAGGGGGGGCCTGCACCCGGGTGACACCATTGGAGGGGTGACACCAAAATGACTGACAGTCATTTCGGTGTCACCCCCCTCTGAAAAGTGTCGGGCGCTCGGTCATGGACCGAGAGCCTGACAGTTGCAGGAAAGAGGAGGGGACCCGGCGGCAAACCTTATCCTGCCGGGTGAATGCTCCTCCTCTCTCTGCCGGCGTCCAACACCAAGATGGCAGCAGGCAGGTTTTACCAAGATGGTCACACATGCGCGATGATCACGGGTGTGGTGACGCCACGCGCATGATCGATGACGTCATGGCAGGGTGTCACCAGATACCCGCTACGGGTGACACCATGCCTCAGGACGCCCCTGGCTCCATGGAAGCCTGCAAGGGAAAAGAGCCAACCTAAAACAGGATATCAGAGCCAGTGCTCAGGGCACCAGCTGATTAAGCAGAAAACTAAAACTTTTAAACATCACGAAGTAGCAACCAATGTAAGTGATTTCATCAGCATTCAAAATAGCTTAACTTGACTTTTGTATTACTATAACATCATAGTACTGTAGTTTTAAAGAAACAACAACAACCCTCTCTATGTAAAAAGATCCGGAAGGTTCTAAGATGCAAAAAGGTTCACAAATTCAGTATGTATCTGTGACTCTGTTTCTGCTTCTGAACTGCGCCAAAGGAGCACAGAGTCTCAAAACTAGTAAAAACCTTGCGCCCCTTGTTTCCCTACAAACATGCATCTTCTCTTCTTTGCCACTAGATGGTGATGTACAAAGAGAAAATATATGATGCTCACTCCGCAAGGGAGTTTTCCCTTAGATTAATGAATGTGATGAAAATTCACTGTGCAAACAACACCCAATCACGTGCAAGTAAAATAAAAAAAAAATATATATATATAGTATTTTTGCTTGTGCATGATTGTATGGTGGAAGTCACATAGCTTCTCCTCATTTACTAAACTAAGGAAAAATTCCCTCGCAAAGTGAACTGCCTATTTGCCTTTAGTGAATCAGCCCTCCTCAGATAGAAGCCATGGTGTTGATTTACTCATGGCAAATATGCTGTTAAACTTGCAAAGAGAATTTTCCTTTAGCTTAGTGAAGGAGGTAAAGCTCTGCTGACTTCCAGTATCCAGTCATGTGCAAGTGAAAATACAGTTTAAGTTTATTTTCTTTGCACGTGATTGGTTATTCTTTGCAAAGTGAATTTTCATCACATTCACTAAGCTAAGGGAAAATTCCCTTGCAAAGTGACTAGCCTATTTGCCTTTATGAAATCAACCCCATGTCTCATATGAAAACAACCGACTATCCTGGCTGTCAGGTTTGCAGAGGGAACTAGTATGCATATTAAGGCAGATCTAGATAGATAGATAGATAGATAGATAGATAGATAGATATAAGAAAGGGGGGTGAGATGAGAGCAGACATAAGAATTTTTTTGGTGTGGCAAGTTATTTGGTAATTTAAATCTGTGATTTGAAAAGCTTATATTAAAAATAAAACCAAAGACTGGAATTCTTCCGTAGTACAATTTTGAAGCGCTCTCATGAGCTCAGCTATCTGACACCTGGATGTGCTGTCCTATATTTCTTTATAGGTTTGTTGCCATCTAGTGGTACTTTAATGTTAAGCAAAAGCAAATTTATAGTTTTCATTCAAACAACCTTTATCTTATTCTGTTTTTTTACTGTTTGCCATGAATGATAAGCAGATGATGACTGTTGTCTTTAAATTTTGCTGTTGCGATTTATTGCCCAAAGAAGACAGTTACACGCAGCAATAATAACAGAGTTTCATAGCCTTCCATGGGACACTCAAAGTTCAGAGATGAAATGATAAATGGAATTAGTTTCAGTTGTGATAGAAACAAGACTAGAAGTTTATTGTTAAATTGACAGGCCTGTTTGTGTTTTGTTATCTGTGGTGCAAACAAGCCTTGTGCGTGACATGGGTAATTTAAAGGATAATCCTAGGCAAAAAAAGAAAATCATTTCATGAACTGCCAGTGTAAATCCATGTCTTTCTGTCCCGGACAAGGAACAAGGGAGGGAAAGAGAAATAAAGAGAGAGAAAGAAGAAGAGAGAGAGTGAGAAAAATAGTGAAAGAGGAAGAGAAAGAAAGAAAGAAAGAAAGAAAGAGAAAAAGAGAAAGAGAAAGAAAGAGAGAAAGAAAGATAAAGCAAGTGAGAGAGAGAGAACAGAGAAAGATAAGACAGCGACTGTCCTTTGAGGGTCCCCTGTGTGAGAAAGAGACAGACTGTATTATGACATTTTAGGAGTGCCTTCTTTAGGCGTCCTGTAGATGGTTGTTGTTTTCTTGCACTTGATGTGCATTTCAAACCCGCAATGAAGTAGATGACAGTTCAGAGGCTGTTTGACCTGCTTTGCATTTCTCTGGGTGAAGCCAGTATTTTATGTAAAAAAAAAAAAGCATCACAATTGTTTTTGATACACAGTGCTTTTGCAAACTATGGCTGGATTCACATCTGTTAATGCACACATATCGACGATTGTCATGTTGCACGTTGACGTATTGGGTTAGAGTCAGTCCATTCATTTGAATTGGCTGTCTAATGCACCAAAATGCACAAACAATGCACCATTTTTAGCAACACTCCACAACTCACTGTGTGTTGGGCTGCATCAGATTGAATGGAACTGCAATGCACCAATGTACATAATGTGTGAATCCAGCCTGAATGTCATTAAGTTAAGTATTATAACTACTTTACTTTAATGTGCTTTGCATTTGCAACCTATTTAAATCAAGCTGCCAATGTATTTTTTGTGTTATAGTTCATTGAGTTGTACTACAACACGTGTGAGTTTGTTTGGGTGCCATTGAAAATAAATGGGACTGCAAAGCACTAATGTGTGTATATTGCGTTAATGAGCATTGCGGTAGCACGGAAAGAAGTGCTTTTACTGTCACTTATTATAATCTCTTTTTCTTGTGGTGGTAATAAGCCAAGATTGGACTCACCTGCCCTGCCAGTGTAACACACCCGCTAGACCACAGTTTAATGTGCCTAAAGGTGCCCATACACTTTACAACCATCGCAAGACCTTAGTCTTGCGATGGTTGTAAAGTAATTTAAAAAAGTACGATCTGCCCATCTTGGACAGGCAGATCGTACTCTCGTTCATCGCAAGCCCGCCCCCCTGAGGGGCGGGCTTCCGATGACCGCAATGCCGAACGCACACCGGCCCGTTTGGCATTTGTCTCCCGAGCACCGTTCAAACCTGCCGAAAATCGTACGATTTTCGGCTGGTTTTCTAGCGTGCTCCCTAGACAAAATTCAGTTGGTGAGGGTGCTCTCCGCACACCTTACAGCAATCCCGGCCAATAAGAACGATGGTGCTTGTATTAATGATCACGGATGGCACCGTGCAAAATCCGAGATAAAATCTGTCACATCTTTCTGCCTTGAAGAAGGGACCCTGCGCGGCCCCGAAACGTCGGCTTTGTTGATTGTGGTGACCTGTCGTTTTTATCTCCCTAGACAAAAGACGTGCGACCGTACAGTAAAAACGGTTGCAGGTCTTCCATACACTTTGCGATTATCGTACGATCGCGGGATTTCCCGCGATTATCGTGCGATAATCGCACAGTGTGTGGGCACCTTTAAGCTGGCCATAATACACCTTACAACCATCAAACGACTTTCGTTGTGCGATGGTTGTAAGGTAATTAAACTCTCGTACGATCTGCCCATCTTGGACAGCCAGATCGTACTTGCGATCATCGCAAGCCCTCTCCGCTGAGGGGAGGGCTTCTGATGATTCCAATGCTGAGCGGGCAGTGTGTGCTTGCGCACACAGGCCCGTTCGGCATTTGTCTTCCGAGCACGCCACCAACCCGCCGAAAATCTTACGATTTTCGGCAGGCTTGCAAGCGTGCTCGGAAGACAAAAGATGTGCGACCGTACAGTAGAAACGGTCGCACACCTTCCATGCACCTGCCGATTATCGTACGATCGCTGGATCACCCACGATTATCGTACGATAGGCAGGTGTATGCACGGCAGGTGTATGCACCTTTACGCTAGGCAGCCCAATTGCATAAATAGGCTGCCAATGCACATGAATGGACACAAAAAAACATGAAACATTTATTTTTGCATTACTGTGCATTGAGGTGCACTACAACACATGTGAGTTCTCTTTGGATCGCATTCAAAATGAATGGCACTGCAATGCACTAATGTGTGTATGTTGCATTAGTGAGCGTTGTGGTAACATGGAATGATGTGGTTTCCAAGTCACTTATTATAACATCTTGCTCCTGTGGTGGTAATAAGCCAAGCAATTACACCTTCATTTCCCAGTTCAGTCCTCTGGTATGGTCATGAAGGAAAACAGATCTGATTACATAATACACACAGGGCTATTCACAAAAGGGTGAAGGTTTGGAGAAGGCAGGAGAAGTGAACAATCTAGGCCAAAATAGCTGATTCTGAAAAATTCTTCAATTCAGCTCACTTTCCAGTTCAGCTATGTTGTCCTAGATTGTTCCCTTCTCCTGACTTCTCCAAACTCTTCACCCTTTGGAGAATAGCCCTGACAGTATGTTACACTGACTCTATCGTTTGTTTTTGATTAAGGATAACGCCAGGACACTCGCAGTCATGTGCACAGCTAATGTTCAAAGCCTAGTTTCTGTGAACCTATTAAAAAAGTATGTCCTTAATTTCAGCATAACGTAACCAGTCACAAATGTTCATTCCCAGTTGTAATTCCCTATTTGTATTCCAGTCATGAACTCTGTATGCTTAGTACAGACTTTAGTAGTCTCAGTACAGAACACACAAATATTTTACCTTCTATGGATTTAAAGGACCAGGAAATTTAAGCAAATGATTTAGAAATTGCAATAACTGTTAATGGAAAGTACGGGAAACAGTCTAGAAAGTTGGCTAGTTGCCAATAATGTACATTTTGCTTTCTAGGTTGATGTGTTATGTTGGCTGCCATTTTCAAATAAATCTGAATAATCCAAACAGAGTTGTAGAGCTTCCACATTTGATTCAATGTTGTCTCCCAGGTACTTTGATCTTAACGGGTATCTATGGCCCAAAATTAAAAATAAATCTGCATTTTTATATTGAATTTCCATAAGTTCTATCCCACTCCTAAAAACCATATTGATCTAGAAGTTTGTAAACTTACTTATTGAAGATGCCCATAGGATACGTCCTCTATGCACAGACACAATGTCACTCAGCACTGTGAAGGCACTTTAAATCTGTAGAAGATGAAAGATTCATGTAAGGATGTCCCGATGCCACTTTTTCAGGACCAAGTACAAGTACTTCCCCTCATGTACTTGCCGATACCAATTACCGATACTTTTCTTAAAGGGACAGGTGACATTTTAAAAAAAACAATACAGACTAATGATTTTAGGCCAATTTCTTTATGATTATGAAGAACTTTAATTTAAGACTGTTTTAGAACAATAAAACATTTGTATTTGCTTTCACACAGCTACAGTGAAACTACAAATTCGATCATGTATCTGCCTCTGGGATCATTTAACCTATTTATGTTAGCAGAGGATAATTGTAACTCTATTACTGCAGTGTACTGGAAGTGTGTACTATGGATCATTTAACCTGGTACACACGTCCAGTACACTGCAGTAATAGAGTTACAATTCTCCCCTGCTAACATGAATAGGTTAAATGATCCATTGTACAACTACAACGTACTATGTACTATGGATCATGATTTAACCTATTAATGTTAGCAGGGGAGAAATTGTAACTCTATTGCTGTAATGTAGTGGAGGTGTGTGCTGTATATATGCACTACATATACAGTACACACTTCCAGTACACTATAGCAATAGATTTACAGCCAGCCCCGTCCCAGCTTCCCTCACTCACAGTTTCACTCCGATCCCTGTTGCCTCATGCTGTGCCTTACGCGGTGCCTCTCGTAGTCGGCGATGGGCAGGATTGCTGCATCGCGTCTCGGTGCTCAGCTTGTGGGAGGCGCTCACAGTTCTGCCCTGCTAACATGAATAGGTTAAATCATGATCCATAGTACATATACAGCACATACGTCTCCCACAGAAACTGCCTTCTGAACTACAACTCAACATCTGAACAATGTAACATCATCTTTGCTGGGTGGAAGCAATGCATGATGGAATATGTGGCTTTCAGAAATCAAGATTGTATCACATCAAGCAGCAGGGAAAGATATGCAAAGCACACTGGGAATCCAGTAAGTTGTTGAAAGTGACGGGCAGATCTTGATCAACATCAAGAACTTTACTTTTACACCAGTCCTTACTATCAAGGAACTTACAACCCAAGTCCCGTTCACACTGTTTTGTCGCACTCAAGACTAGGATTCTTTGTCTTTTTTTAATTAGATGCTTTTTATTAAATTACAAAAAAATACATTTTTTTTACATTTTCCTATAACCAAAATTATTCAATACAAAAAAGAAAAACAGAACAATAAGAATCAAACATAATAACAACTCATATATATATTATATAACCAAAAACAAAACAAAGCAAAAAAAAAAAGTGAAAGTCTTGAGCGTTTTGTTGTGCTTAGCTTTGAGCGACAAAATGCCTGGGTGTGAATGGAGCCCAAGGTCCTTATCTCACACGCACAGATACCAGGGACAATCCAAACAGGAGGTAATTTTCCTACCTGTACAGCTTTGGATTGTGGGAGGACACCTAAGTACCCAGAGGAAACCCACGCACGCACGCACGCACGCACACAAGGACATGCAAACTCCCTGCAGGTAGTGTCCTGGCCAGTATTCAAACCCAGAACTCCAATGCTGCAAGTACTAACCACTAAGCCACGGTATTAGTATTTACTTTTGGCTTTACAGGCACATCTTTTATGGGGGCTTTTAGTTTCTTTGCGACAGGGTCACTAAAGAAAACAGGTGATGGACCACATGTCTAAAGGGGGCCTTTTTTGACTTTTAATCATAAAAAAGCTGGCTACCTGTCCATCATGCTGATCCTCGGACATCAGTACTTTCTGGAATACTGAATTGTATGTAGCAAGTGACGTCAGAGTGAAATTGGAACTCCTCACCTCCATACTTGGTCAGTGACCTTGAAATTAGTGAAGTCAGAGCATGACAGCCAAGAAAAATAGGGGTTTCAAAAGGAAAGGCCATCATTTTTTTAGGAGAAGGCCAGCTGTGGCAGCCTACATATTTGACATGTTTCCTGAAGTGAAACTTGAGTTTTGCTGAGTATAGAATAAATGCCTTTAATGTCAATTCTATTGGGGGCAATGGAGGGAAATATTGTGTCTTCAGTATTGGAAAATAGCTGCAGATACTTTGTATATTACATTAACAAAATGACTAAGAAAGCATTTATATACATTTCTAAGCAGTCTGGAGTTTTCATTTAAACAATATTTCCTACACCTGTTTACAGTTTCTATGAATGAACAGAGAGGAAACAGTTGTTTAAATGTAATATCTGAGTGATTGCGGGTTATTGACTCTTGGCTGACAATGGAAGTGTAGGAATTCCTTGACATAATTTAATATCTCAGACACCTGTCAGCAATTTGTGAGCATGAGACCCGTTTATAGGTTCAGAATTAAAGTGAAAGTGAAGCCACATTTTTTTTAAAAGGGGAGGGATTAGAACACCAGTCAGGTTTGTATTGCCATCTGTACCCTCATTAAGGAGATTCACCCTCTCCATTTGTCCTGGTGACTGTTATCACCTATAGTGGAAAAAAAAACAAATGGGTGGTTATCAGAACAGGAATAGATGGGAAATCATCCGGTGAGGACGTTTGTTCTAGTGACCATCCTGATCACCAGGGATTTCCCTCCCTTTGGAGGGATATTCCCTCACATGTTGTAGTGGCTATCAGACAGGAAGTGAAGGGTAATCTCCCCAATGGGACACAGATGACAAAAAAGTTGACAGGGTTATAACCCTCCCTTACTCTATCCAAAATTAACAAAAAGGCTTCAGTTCTACTTTTAAATATTAGATTTTATTAAGCATTCAAAACATTACAAAGGAAAACAATCACAGAAAAGACACTCTCAAATAAGTGACAATAGAAAGACAAACCCCAGCAAACAATTGTGATATGGTATGTTAAGGTTCAGAGCAACAACCTTAGGGGTGTTCACATGACTGAGGCCAAGAGGTAGTTTATGGTACGCCCCCTACATCAGACCAGACCCATATTACCTCCAGTGTATGGAACCCAACGGACCACCAACGCACAGGTCCTGTAGCACAGACCCTGTACCACGTCTAGACCCTGGCTACGCCAGGCATCCCACCAAAGACTACAGTTCTACTTTTGAAGTTCATTCACCACTTCAGTGGAGTGCGTTTCCCTCCCTATAGTAGCAGAATATTCTTTTTTTTTCTTTTTGATGACATGAAGGTTTCATACTAAACATCTTTTTTTGTACAGACAGGAATTTAATAGCAGATATTAATATGTAAAATGTTATTAGGGGATTTAACACTGTAGACCTCAGGTTTAGAAGGGCAGATATACAAATACTTTGGCAGGTAAACCAGCTGCTGTATATGTATTTCAGCAGGGTATACAGAAGTTTGAAGTTGAAGTTCAGCTTCAACTTTTAAAGTGTATCCAAACTAAAATAACAAAAATGTAATGGATGTACAGGCTGCATTTGTTTTCTAACAATAGCACCCTTCTCCCTAGGGTCACTCACCATACTGCTTCTGTGGAAAAGCAACGTCATCACCCTAGACCAGGGGTAGGCAACCGTGGCTCTCCAGCTGTGCTGAAACTACAAATTCCATCATGCTTCTGCCTCTGGGAGTCATGCCTGTGGTTTGCAAGGCCTTAGGGGATCTGTAGTTTCAGCACAGCTGGAGAGCCAAGGTTGCCTACCCTTGCCCTAGACTGTTCTCCTGATTCGGACTACAAAAGATCATAAAATTGATTGAGATTTCAGTTCAGTAAACAGGAAATTGCAGGGACACTGTATTTCTGGCAGGATCTACAGGTATTTTCTGTACTTGCAAATAAATGTTCTTAGCCTGAAAAAGAAAATCAATGCAGCCAACTCATCTAAGATCTGATAAGCTGCAATATATCCGATTTTTGCTTTAGATATCCTTTAAGCTAGTAAAATGATCAGGCAGGGGTGTGGAAATTTTTGAAAAACTACTTGTCCAAGGACTAAAGCGGAGCCCAATCTACTTGTCTCTCATGACAACCTACTTGTCCTGATACAAAAATTTTTATTTTTTTACCCAAAACCGTATTTAGCAGTGCTAAGAAAAGCTTCTCATTGGTCAGTGGCGTCAGGTGACCACCAACGCACAGGTCCTGTAGCACAGACCCTGTACCACGTCTAGACCCTGGCTACGCGAATTGCAATGAGTGCTTGCAATTTGCGAGCGAAATTCAGAATACATGGCACAATTACAGATAGTACACCCATATTGGTGGATGGGAAGGACCGTTCCCTGAAAGGTAAGTATAGCGGGAGGGGGAGGGGGCCAGATTTGAGCAGGTAATTCAATTTTTCCAAATTACTTGGGGCTGGTGCAGACTTTTCAACCGTGATTGTGCCAGGCGTGACTGGGGTGCTATTAGACAATAATGGCACCGCCAGCGCGATCGGCGGTGGTGTGTGATTCTGTGACCGCTAGGCCATCCACACGATTTTGTGTACGATTAGCCGCGGGTAATGGATCGCCCACTCCACTCACACACAATACCCCATGCATGCAGATGGTGGGTGCAGCAGGGTTTTTCTTTTACTTTTTTTTTTTTACTTTGTAATATTGGTTATTACTTTATCGCCTTTTTTATTTTTTCAATTTTTCTGTATTTACATCATTGCCATTTATTTTTTCACTTTTTTTTCCCACTTGACTTTATTGCTATTACACAAGGGCTAACAAGCCCCTGTGTGAAAGCATTTGGAGGTGACAGGTTCTCTTTATTGACCCTGTCACCTCCAACACAGGAGTTCTAGCACAGCGCTGTGCTTGTTCTCCTGTGACAGGAAGGCTGCAATCCTGTATCCCTGCACACATGGAGCAAAGAAGCGATCTTTGCTCTGTGCTGTAACCTAATCTAATTTGCCTGGTCCCGTGTCCCCCACAAGAGGGGGGGACCCCGAAGACCATGGCAGAAAAGAAGCCAGCGTGCAGCCAGCAGAGGCACATGGCCGGCCTGCTGGCCGGCCACCGGAGACAGAGAGAGGAGACGGGGGAGGAGGAGAGGGGAAGGTGAGCGAGATTCAGGCTCGTTACAAGTGATTTTGGACGGCTGTACAGCCGTTCAAAATCACTTGTACGAAACGGCTCCCATACTACATGTAGCCGTGCTGCTTGCCCGCAGCCGGGCTAAATGTAGAAATAAAATTACTCGCCCGACGCCCGAAACTGCTTGTTCCGGGCGTCGGGCGATAGGAATTCCACACCCCTGTCAGGGCAGATGGTAGACGGACATTGCAAAGTTCCTGTGTGACCAGACAAAACAACATAAGAAAAAACAAATGAAACAAACACATGGATATTGAATGGTATGAATTGCATTTTTTATTAAAAATTCCAAAGCACCATCTAAAATCAGAGAAAATGATAAAAATAATAAACAAGAGTAAAATCATAAAAAATAAGCCACAGATGCTTAGGAGCTCCTGTGTACCTGCATGAACTCATCACTCACTGTTGCATAAACTCCATCCATCCTAATAAAATAAACTGGGACAATACGTAAAAGCTGTTTGGTATAGCTCACTTTTGTTTTTTACAGACACTGATGACATAACCAGAAGTTTTGGTGACGGAATCTTGTGAGATCAATTTGGACATTCTCCCTCGCTGCAAAAAGCAATTGTATAGATTTTGGAGGACTTTCATCACGTGGTGAACAGTGCTGCAATGAGAGTGGAAATGCAGGTAAAGGATGTGTTTAATTACCTGTGATGTGTACAGTAGCACCCAGTCAACAGATATCAATCATGTGAACCCCCCACATACCCCACAACTTTACAGTGAAGTCGTTTATATACAATTGTGCTTTGAGGACAAATAGATATTACCATTTACACAGCAAAATCCTGTTGGCCAAACACTAGGAAATAAAATCCAATAAAAACAAAGTCGAATAATGTTGTGCCGTGATGATACTTGCTTGCCAAATGATGGTCAGCCAAGATTTTCCTCTACACAAGTGTGCAGCACATCCTAAACATATTCTGGTACAACCTTGTAATAAATGTAAAGCACATTAAATAAAAAAGCACAATTCCAAATGTATATGAATTTGCTAGGGTGACGGTTAGGGGCAAAGCATCCCAAAAGGAAAACATGGCTTCATTGGCTCTGTCACACATACACATATATCTCACTGTAGCATTACAATGACCTATTAGGGGAAAATGGTTGAATACTACTGTACAAGTCATTGCAGACCCCCCACAGGGATTATATTACACCACAAAACATACTGAGTAATCTCATCAATGGCACCGTATTTCCCATGTGCAACATCCATCAGATGCAGTGCCCTGACATTTAAATATGTGAGGGGACACAGACTGGGAAACACTAATTCATATAGTACCATAAGTCATCATCTGAAAGACCAGGGAGTGTGAGAGACTAGGGAGGTACAGCCAAAAATAACAGCAGGATTAGTACAGTATGGGTTTTAGGACTGTCCTGAAAGGAAAAGCTAAAAATAAAGCGAATATATTAACAATAGATCACGGGAGGTGAGTGAAGTATATAAATGAAACTTGTGCTCTAGTTGCACAAAAGCAACTCTGTTGCTAATAGAAAATTGCTCAAAAATATGCCCCCTGCAAAGAAGATAGGTAATACTCCCCCGTTCTCGCCACCGATCTCTGCTGACAAGAAACTGCCAGGAGTATACTAGGGGCCGGCGGGAGGAAACACAGAGCGTGCCAGGGGACTGGGAATCCAACAATCCCAGATGTACTGGATTCTAAAGATTCTTCAGTTTCTCTTTAATACAGAAGAGATCGACAGTGCAGTCAGCTGCCGAGGTGAGTATTAACCATCATCTTTATCATTTAAAAAGGTACTTTTACCTTGCCCATGAAGAGCAAAGTGACAGTGTTGCTGCTAAGGATAGCCTCCAAATCCCAGATACGCACGTATCTGCACTCATTCAGCCCCTTGCTCCTCTCCAGCCGGTAGGAATACCTGCCACTATCGGGCATGGGAAAGTTTGTGACCCCTGTGCCCAGACCTAGCCACCGATCGCTAGGCCCAAGTTCTGTCATGTGAGCATGGATGACATCAATACGTCACAAACACAGACTATTTCAGTGCTGGGAAAGAGCAAGGAGCTGTGAGGTAGTGCATGTAAGGCGAGTATATAGGGGTCACGGAATGCCCTTTATAGCCCACGTCACCTTTGTCCATCCTGTGACATGGTGCTCTCAGGGCAGAAGGCATTCAGCAGCAGCAAGGAGTAGTTGAAGATTGGAGAAAGCTACCAACTTTTGTGAAAAAGCCAAAATTTGCTTATCAGTTACAGCGCTGCTTAGTCTGCGTGTCTTTGGAAAAAAGGGGGTGCATTTAAAACAGATGATGGAGCCTACTATGAAGGAACCACTATCTTTATATACTTGAGCACTTTAAAGCCCAATTCTAGCAAAAAATGTTTTTCTAAAAGAGTGGGAGAAAGTTAACAGGTTTTTATTACGGTCTGTGACCCCACTGAGGAGATATTTACTTCCTGTCCCTGTGATACCAATACAAAAAATGGGTGATGCAATTGTCAATTCAAGACAGGAATGAACAGACAGCAAAAACACTATCTGATGTTCCAACCTTCCACAGTCTAGTAAAATGTGTTTTTTGCTTTCATCTGTGTCAGAGAAATGTCTCCTTCTTGTGTCCTGACAGGAAGTGAGGAGAAATCTCCCATATAGGGGATGGTAGTAAAAACCTGACTGATGTTTTACCCTTCCCCAAGTCCAGCCCAAGCAACTGCCAGAACACTTCTTTCCATGATCCTTCCTATGAACACCCGGTGTCAAAACTCAATGTAAAAATCACAGACACTCAGTGAAATGTAAATGCAGCCAGCGAGTCCTGGATAAGGTTCAGGAAAAGACATTCAGGGCACAAATCTACAGAATGAGAGCACATACTGTATGTGTTTGTAGTTTATATACTACATTCACCTCTCCTGGTCCATGTTAAGTAGAGATGGATTCTTATCAATACCATGGGTACAGGTCTGTAACAATATAATCTATTATTTTATACAAAAGAGAGGATTGAATTAAAGAGCTCTTTCAGAAGGTGAGATGATCTGGATGAAGAGACACTTCCTGAGTGCTGGGTTTGAGGTACAGCAGACTGCTGGGGATCAAAGTCTATCCCGCTTCTATTTCATGAGAAAACATGCAGTGTTTGGTTGAATCTATTGTTCCAGTGCTACACTGAAGTTGGAGAAGGGAAATTCTAGTCTTGATGATGACAAGGAGAGAGCAGAAGGGAAATGCAGTCACTTCTTAACTAAGCCAAGGCGCCCATTGGATCCCAGGCTGGTAGAACCAAGGGGTCCTGCTTTAACACCTCCAGGACCTCCTCAGGTACATGCTTCTTATCCACAACCACCTCGTAGACGTATTCTGAGAACCACTCATCGGTCATGATTAGATAGCCTGGGTAGACATATAAATAAAAAAATAATTAAAGGACAGCTCTGGTATTGTTAAAAGTACACTCCTATCAAAAATGATAGTTTGCATTTAGACTGACTCAAGGGAACATCGGCTTCCTGTTAGCTTAGGAAGGTCATAACATTTACTATCTAAACCTAACCAACTTAGTTACTAAATCCCTGTAGCTGAAGATATCCTTAATGTATGAATGACTCTAAATAGACATTAAAAAAAGAAATATGCACATTAACTTGACATTTAGCTTTTCATAAGAAGCATGTTTTCCTTCACAAAAATTGATATCTCTAAAATCGAGTGCCCTCTTAAATACTCATAATTGTAAAAGGCATTGGTCTTAAAGCAGACCTTAAGTCTAGCTGGGATCCCCCAGCTCTTCTAGTGACAAGTTGACTACACTGGACATCTTGGGGAATTGATGTCCTCAGGCTTCCTCTTATTATCTGTGTAGCCAATCCAATGCTGGTGTAATTACTGGGATGCTGGAGCCAATTCTTTTATATTTATTTTTACAATCAAAGGTTTCTCAGCTCGGTCTGTGTATTTTTTTAAATTTTAGACTGCAACTATTAATTTCACATTTTTCTAAAGTTTGACGCTTACCAGAACATTTTCTCGCTTCAAACAAATAGTATGTTCCATGTGCAATGTCATGTGTACATACCTTGGTGATGTAAACTATTTTAAAACACAAAGATAAGAGCAAAAAGCAGCCGAGCAAGAGAACAATCATTTCAATAATGAATCCAGATCAAACAAATATATATTGTCCAGCAAGGCATTGCTTTACATTTTAGCCCACACACTTTGAAAAAGCATAACATACTTTTGACTTTAACATCACTTTAAAAAGGAACTTTACCCACCAATTTAATGTCTCCCAAAATAGTTACTTTTTAGGCATGCCGACTGTCATGGACTTTTCTTATTTCAGCTCTCAACCAGACTTTCAGTCCTCAAATAACTACTATCACAGCTAATCTCATGTGCAGCACCCATGGTAATTGCAATCCAAAAAGTGGCCGAGGTGGCACCCTCCTTGGCTGTAAGAGATAGGAGGTTGTAGTTCCACTTTAATTGTGTTGAATTGGCTGAGAATGTGTTTCTGAAACACTGCAATCTTATATAGTTGGAAACGGAATTTGGTTATAGGCCTGAAAGCAGCAGAAGGACACAATGTTGTGATTACAGTGAAGGAAAACAAGAGCAGTTCCTTCAGCTAATTCACAAGGATAGGCAGAGCAGATAGGCAGAGCAGATAGGCAGAGTGCCGGCCATTGTGCTGTGCTGCTTTCTTGCCCTACACCATTTATTTTTCAAGCCCCACCCGAATTCCTAATCGGTTCCATTTGTGTTACAAATATTATGTTGGGTTATAAGCAGGATACTAATATGGAGCTATTACTGCTTGCATTTTTGAAGATGCATGTTCCGGAGCTGAAAGCTCTGCATCTATTAAGTAGCTAAAGGAACTACAAGTCCCCACATGCTCCTCAGATGAATTGGAATTTGCAGTTCTTCATTCATAGTTCTCCAAACGTGGGCTTGTGAATGAAACTGCTAGTCTATGCTTAAATGCTTCTGTAAAAGTGCTGCAAAATATATATGTAAGACATTGCTAAAATAAAAAATATAATGGCAAACATGCACCTTAATTCAGGAAAGCGGGATATGTAGAATTTTCATTATATGTTTTTCTTAAAAAAAAACAAAACCAAAACAAAACAATTTACAATCTGCTACTGGCATTATTGCAAAGCTGGAGTGAATGCTAGTTTGCGTCCTCCCGTGACCCTTAGGAGAACTATGAGGAAAAGCCCTGACCCCATAGTTCTCCTTTAATTGATCAGAAGTACTTGTTGTTGGACTCAGTTTTTCCATTATGTCGGAGAACTCTGATTGTTTAGTCTATGAGAAAAAGTATCAAACCTGTCACCATGCATGCACCACGTAGCCAAGTAGAAGATAAAAGCCAACAAGCTGCAGTGTTCAGACCGCTAATACTGCTGCTCTTGTAAGATCACCAGACACATTATAATTTGTCTATACAATCCCGCTTGTTTCAGGCAACAATAGTTAGTGAAAAGGGCCTGCCTGATTGGATACAGACTGACTGCAAAAGGTAAGTGCTTAATTTGGGGAAACTCAAAGCCGATTGTAACATGTATGATGAGCTTTAATTAGAAATCTGCCTGTGTATGGACAATCAAAGGAGTTTTAGGGCTTGTTCACACCAAATGCAGACCAGAGCTAGATGGGTTTCTGCATATGCAGTGCAGTGCGTTTTGATGCATTCCGGTCCCTTTTTTTTAGCTTTTAGGTGTAGTCCAGAGCATTCGCATGTGTTTTGGTGCGTTCCAGAGCAGAAAAAATAGTGCCTGCTGAAGTTTTTCCACATGCTCTGCAACTGAATGCTGTGGTGTGAACTAGAGCCCAAAAATACTATTGGAATACATTGGATGCATTTTTGATCCGTTTTTAAACTGCTCTGCTCTACATCTGTTCCGCACTTGGTGTGAACAAGCCCTTACAGGTTAGGTCATCACCATTCTACATGGGAAACCTGGTCCCATGTCCCTGAAAAATACTGCAATTTACAGCAATCAATTGCAGGGAAAAGTCAACAATGGCAGCAAACATTATTTCCAGAACACTGGCTAGTGAAGAAATGCAGTTCTTTCCCTCTATCACTCATATTTCACTCACGCTTGGTCGTCACATTTGTCATAGCAGGTCACCATGTGACATCCTGCTTCCAATTTTCACTTCCATTTCACTAAAGACCATTCTATCTCTGCCAGGACTATGTCGGGTTATACACATACAATATATTTACTCTTTCGATGAAAAGGAATAGGCTGTGAGTTGTGAAATGGTTTCCTACAGCTGGAGAAGGGCAGGTAACACACCAAGTTTTCGAATCACTTGTGTAAAATATTAGAAAGGAAAAATCAAGCATTTACGACCGTGACCTTGTTTGGCACAGCTATTGTTAATGTATTTTATAGTCAGATGGTATCACTGCTGTGTATAGGCTGGGATTTCCTTTATTGTGCTTTTTATTGCTTCTTTATTCATGTTGCCAATAGGTTATGGCCTTCCTAACCAAACTATGCTTCTGCGGATTGATAGCTATATACCTCCAGACGAAGGGTTTCTTGAAATGCTTGATTCTCTCTGGCCCAATCTAATAGGAATCTGACTCCCTTTTCTATTCTTATCGTAATATGGTTAACCAGACCAAAGCTGCCCTAATTACTGTCAGAAGCATTTTTTAATGACAGTAAAAAAATGTCAACCTAAAAGCTATAGGTACTACACAAAACAAAAGTAATATATATGTTACTCCTAGAAGTCCCCAACATGTGATACGGTATGATAAGGAAAAAAAAAAAATCGTACTAATTCTACCTTACTGCTTCACATGACCTGTGCCATGTCATATATCCTCATCTGATGCACAACATGTGGGACGCAAGACAGCTCTCCCATTGTCTGTGGAGGTCTTTGTGGCTGGTAAGGTGGTTTATGCTCATGTTCACCACTACTAGGCCTAGCTAAGGAACCCTGAAAGGTAGAGTGTGTTCCCAGATGAAATGTAATTTAAAGGGAACTAGTACTAACTTCAAACACCTATAAATGGTTGGATACCAGGTGCCCCCAAGTGCTTGCATTTCATGTTCATTCTGCGTGCCCTGGGAGTGGAAGTTATGGGAGTACCTACATAGAAGGGGGGAAAAAACACTGTGCAATGTGGGAAGTTGGATGGCAGTGAAGGAATAAAGGGAGTTTAATATTAACAGTAGTTTCATTGTCTCAAGTTAGAGTACTTGTTTAAGCTGTAACAACTTTGAAAGTTTCAAGTTACTGGAAAACAAAAGATTTTAAAAGAAATGAATGAACATTGTTATGTGGCTAAAGTTTCGTTTTGGTATGCATCAGTGTTTGTCTGTGATTGGTTAATGCTGGATCACCGCCCCATGTTTACTTGATATAATTCACTAATGCGTAAAATAAACCATTGGTACGGCACTTATACCACACACCTTTGTGTCTGGGTTGATTCTTATATCGCGAGCTCAAGAGTGTACTGAATCAGCAGAAGAGAAGTAAAAAGTCAGTGGCAGATTTGGCCCTGGGGTTATCACAGAGTAACCCAACAAGAGGGTAAATAGGTCTAGATAAGGCCTGTAAATTAGGATTTTCCACATAGGGCTTTCCTGGGTTCAAGGTACGCAGAGCTGAACAGAAGCACCTTGCTAAAGAATCGAAGGCACATGCAAGAACATCCAAGTGCCCTGTATCCAGTCATTTATACACAATTAGATTTTGTGAACAGGTTCACTTTAATTTTTTTAGTTCCGACTGGATAGTATCTTTAACAAACATTAGGAAAGGAGAATATATCTAGCCGGCCACCTGATGAAGAAAAAGCACAGCATTAAATAAATTACATTGTATTTTAAGCTACGAGGCTTTGATATGCCCAGGGAACATTCACTTAACCCAAGGGTAGAATAGGGATTAGATTCCTGTAACACTACAAATGATCTTTATAGCTGCAATCATAGCACATCCCCCAATCCCCATGCATACCCAGCATGTTCTGGCACATGTACAAAGAACATTTCTGCTGTAAATAGGAGTATCCAATAATCAGCTATGGAATCTCCTGCTCTAATCTCTGTGGCGCTTTTCAGAGGCCCATTCCAGACAGTCTGCGTTACAACCCTGGAAGCTCTGCTAATTAATAAGGCAGTTGGAGATCAAAGGGATTTCAGGTATTAGAATTGATTAAACATAATGGAGCTTATACAGATTTAATGCACCTACAGTTTCAGTTTACCCTCGTCCCCCACTTATAAACAATCCAGCCATGATTTCCTATTCATTACACAGCTAAACGCACAGAGCATCTTTGCTTTGGAAAGGTCCACGTCAAAGTGTCTGAGGATCCAAAATGTCAAAGCCATCAAGTTACATAGGTATATACTTTTACACAGGCGCGTGGATTAAAATATGAAGACAAGTTTAAAGGAGAACTATGAGGTGAGTGCTTTTCACTCACCTCAAAGTTCTAGCCGACCTGTGACAATGAGACTGTCACAGGTCGGCTCAGTAGATCGGGAGGTGAGCGAACACATACCGGAGTTCGCTCACCTCTCGATCCTGTCATGGCTCTCTGCCGTGACAGGGGTAGGGCTGGACTCCCCCCTCCGATCCGCCAGTGCTGACTGGCGGAACGGACAGGGGAGGGGGCGGGTACAGCTGGCTCTGCCTCTAGATAGGCAGAACCAGCTGTCAGTCACGCAGCTGGGCGGATCCCGGCACAATTGTCGGGATAGGCTTCAGCTGCGGCGTCTCAGTATACCGCGAGAAGCAGCTCGCGGTATACTGCGGCGTCTCAGTATACCGCGAGCTACAGCTCGCGGTATACTGAGCCTAGGGTGACGGGAGGACGCTAGTTTGTGTCCTCCCGTTACCCTAAGGAGAACTATGGGAAAAAGCCTTAACCCCATAGTTCTCCTTTAAGAACAGTTTAAATGATTTACCGCAAAAATAACTGTGTGTTGTGCTTAGACTCAAAGAAAAAAAAGAAATATGGGCGAGTGATAAAACATTGGCTAATTGATTTTTAGACGCCAGTTGTTGAAAATGTCAGCTTAGTCAGAGTCAAGTTAATTTCCACTTATAAATGACCTTTTATCTACTAAATTGGATCGGTAAACAGTGAGGCTAAAGGAGTTGAGAATCTTTTCTCAATAAATTGAGATCACTTCAATTATCCAATTGAGTGAACAGCAAATTCCTGTTTATTTCATCAGCACATGACTCGGTGTTCAAAGTGAACACGGCTACAATTTATTGAGTGAGTGTCAACTCTTTTAGTAAATCAACCTCATTTACTGCTCTGACAGAAAATGTTTCCTAAATACAGAAGGTCTGTGCTGATTGGTAACACGCTAAGGGGTATATTTATTAAATATTTGCAGGGCCATTTCTCCTGCGAAACTTCATGTACGTTTGCACTGTGTGAATGGAGGCAAACATGAACGCTATTAGTTTGTAAATACTTATTTCTTATGCTCTTCAGCTCCACTTAGTGGCCATAATGTGGTATTCTCCTGATATTAGATTTGTCTTGGCCTCCTCCACTGGCAGCAACATAAAAGGCTAGGTAGACAGGGGCAGAGGAGGTACACAAGAACAGAGACACTCAAAGAAGAGGAGATGGCTATGACCTGCAAGGAGGAGGGGCTGTGCTAGGGAATTGATTATTTCAGAAGAAGTAAAATTTGCTAGCAAGTTTAAAGGCACACTGCAAGTGAAACATTCATGTATGCCAAATAGAAAAGCTATGCTGTGCTTTTACTTGCAAATGTTTAGGTTTTTTTAGGGTATCTAAAGTCTATGCAAGTGGATGCAAGTGCAAAACCTTGTATTTTCATTTTGCATTTGTGAGGGGTAAGACCCTCTGTCAAGTTTTACTGTCGTCTGTGTCCTCTCTGGGGACTTCCACCCCTGCTTTTGTACGGATGACCACCACCACAGTGACGTTAAATCCACATTTTTTGAATGTTTACCAGAGCAAAAGTGATGGTAAATCATCCAACTGGGACAACGGTTCCATTGATAACCAAGATGGTAATTCCCCTCACTTTGGGGAGATTTCTCCACATGTCTTGTTGCATCTCCAGGACAGAATGTAAAGGGAAACCTCCTTAGAAGGACAGACAAAAAAACTGATAGGGTTAAAACTAGAGGTGCACCAAAATGAAAATTTAAAACCGAAAATAAAAAAAATTGTCAGGCCGAAACGGGGCTCTGGGATCAGGGGTCTAAACAGTGACCAGGGTAGGGCTGCAACAACTAATCGACATAATCGATTATAAGACACGCAAACCAACAGTTGAGTTGGTGTGAACATACCCTCAGTCATCAAAAGTGTAAAAGTAGTCAGCTTCTGCTGTGCTCAATTTTTAAAAATTCTTGTAGTGTCCTGTGTGCGTGCCACTAATCTACTAACTGACATATCAGTCTGGATGTCATAACACTTCTTAAAACTCAACCTTTCAAAAACTGAGCTCTTGATTTTTCCTCCTGCCCGTGCACCTTGCCCAAACTTTCCCCTTGGGATTGATAACACAACTATCCAGCCCTCCCGGCATGCCAAGGTGCTAGGTGTCATCCTTGACTCGGACCTCACTTTTCTTCCCCATGTGCAATCACTATCAAAATCCTGCCGCCTTCACCTTCGTAACATCTCCAAAATACGCCCCTTCCCCACCAATGAAACCGCAAAACTACTCATCCACTCCCTTGTTATCTCTCGTCTTGACTATTGCAACTCCCTCCTCATTGGTCTACCTCTACACAGGCTATCCCCCCTTCAGTCTATCATGAATGCAGCTGCTAGACTCATCCACCTGACCAACCGCTCGGTGTCTGCAACCCCCCTCTGCCGATCCATACAGTGGCTTCAAATAGCCCAAAGGATAAAATTCAAAATATTAACAATGACTTACAAAGCCATCCACAACTCTGCCCCCGGCAATATCTCAAACTTTGTCTCAAAATATCGCCCTAACCGTCCCCTCCGCTCTTCCAAAGATCTTCTGCTTTCCAGCTCCCTCATTAACTACTCCCATGCTCGCCTCCAGGACTTCACTAGAGTCTCTCCCATCCTCTGGAACTCTTTACCCCAACCGTGTCGACTATATCCCACTGACTGCCTTTAGGCGATCCCTTAAGACTCAACCTAACCACTGAACCATCACATTCTCAAAGAATTCATCCACACACAGCTACCTCCTCATGTATCACTTCCCCCTCCCCTTTAGATTGTGAGCCCTCAGGGGCAGGGCCCTCCTCACCATCTTGTCTTAAATTGTATTGTGATTTTAATGTCTTCCTTATATTGTAAAGCGCTGCGCAAACTGCTGGCGCTATATAAATCCTGTAAAATAATAATAATATTTCCCTTTTAAAATAGAAAAAGAGATTAAGGACACAGAGTCCTCAATCTCTTTTTCAGCAGCCCCTTCATAAATGAACATGAATCCTCTATACTGAGTGTTCCTGTTCATTCATAACTTGTGGAGATAGTATGTTTACTATCTCCACATGAATGAACAGGAAGTGATGTAGAGCACTTCCTGTTCATTCATAACTGGGGACACAGTAAACATACTATGTCCCCAATTATTTACAAGCATTCATGCATCAGCTGATCGCTGACTGCTTGTACCCGTTCTCCAGCCTGACTTTTGCAGCTGTCACAGGAGGCTGAGCGGGCGGTGTGGGGAGGAGAGCTCAGTCTATTTTGACAGCTGACTCCTCCGCCGCACCGCTGACTCAGCCTCCTATGACAGCTGTCTCCACCCCTCACCTGATCTGTCACAGGAGGCTGAGCGGCGCAGTGCGATAGGAGAGCTCAGCCTCCAGTGACATCACGGCTTGCAGCGTTCTCCCCTCCCCGCTTGGCCGCCTGAACGTTTCTCTCCTCCCTGCTGGACGCAGGGCTGTGTCAAAGGGGACACAAAGCAGCACACAGCGGGGAAGACAGAAGCTAGGAATGCACCGCAATTTCGTCCGAAAGATGATGCTTTCTGCATTTTGGCAAAAGTGCCATTTTTGGCCGATATGTTTCGGCGGCCGAAAATTTCGGTGCATCCTTAGGTATAACCCTTCTTTACTGTATCTAAAACACTGAAAGAGGTTTTTTGCTATAGATGCACAGTAAAATAGCTCTCATAACTGCCCAAAATGTTGGAGCTTACTCCCCCATTTAGAAACTAGCTTTTAGGAGATTAGCTGAGAGATAAATAAAAAATGCTCACTAATTTGCAGTTATAAAAGTTACTGCACATCACTACTGTTTGCTTGTTCCTAATGTGGATTTCAAGTGGAAAGAAGAAAATCCTCTATTTGCTTGTGACCCCCTGTGTTTGTCTTCATTGATAGGTCCACTTCACGAGCCTTCAAGATATTCCTATTTTCACCAGGACCTTGAGAAAACTTTTTTCTCATCTGTTAAGTCACCTAAAAGAAATGTCAGGCTCTTGCTGCTGAATGTCCTAAGAATGGCCCACTAGTGTACACCCATAAAAAAATTTCTGTTTTAAGTAGATTTTGCCTCTAAAAAACATCTTAAAAGTATAACTACACATAGTCCTTTAGACCATGCATCGGCAGAACAATAGATTTTGTTGCCTTACAGTGCATTAAAGCTGCACATAGAAATGACAAGTAACAAGAAAGACAAATGTTGCAAATGTTTAGCTCCAACCACCAGGCAGCCCCACTTGCATTATAGTTACATAGTTACATAGTATTTGGGGTGGAATAAAGACATAAGTCCATCAAGTCCAACCCATAAAGGGACTTTATAAATTATGAATTTATAAAAGCTATTATTTTAGGAGAGGCCACAGTTTCCTTGTATTTGCTAGACATCGGGTCTTGACTTACCTTTATTTCCACGGTCATCACCCCACGAGTTCTCTACTCGCCATTTTTCATACTCCCCTTCTTGTCCTTCCTGAAATTTTAGACATATATAATATTAGTAGAAGGAAAAAGTATAACCCCCAGATCACATAATATGCTCCCCATCCAGTATGTCCTATCTCACATAATATGCTCCCCATCCAGTATGTCCTACCTCACACATCTGAAGAGAAAGCACTCTCCATGTGAACAATTTGACACCACCCTCCCCTTTCCATGTCTACATCCAAGCAAAGAGGAAATATCAGTTCTGGGTTACGGACATTGAATGGTAAACTGTAAGGAAATACATATTCAAATTTTATTCCTCAGTACTGTAGGATTCATTTTTCTTTAGCACGGTCCCATTGTCAGTTTATTTCTGTAGCTCCCAATAAAATCTGGATAAAACACATCCTTAATGTAAGATGTTGAAACATACAACTCATTTGCTCCTTTATTCTACTCAAACAAATATAGCCAGTTTACAAACAAAGCATTTTACCTTTTCCCTTACTTTTCCCAACTTATAAAAGAGTGATCATCAGGTCCTGCTAGTTCAGATTTCATTTGATTACATTAAACCCAGTAAGGGTGCTTTTAGGGGGCATTCAGACATGTAGAAACCCATCCAGCTGCCCTCAGGCTAAATTCTCTGCAGAATTCTGAAAAGTGCTGCATGAACATGTATGGTTTGGCCAAGTGTACATGTTGAAAAGACAATGGAAAGGAAAGGGAGAAGGACTGAGGACACCACTAGCACCGCTCATCCGACTACAATAGGGAGTAGCCATCAGAACATCTTTTCGAACCTTCATATTGATCCCACCTCTTCCCCTGAGAAAACTTTGGTGATGTGTCCGTTGTAAACTTGTGTTTATTCTATCTTTACCATCACCTCTAGGAACTTACTGGATCTTAAGGAAATATCTGCTTTCTGCAGCTGCACTCCACTGTGTTTTTATCACTGAACCCATGCTTTGTAATTGTTTACTCAAGGTATGCAGTACAGAGATCATCATTTTATAGCTCCTTGCACAACATACCATTTAAAGTGTAATTCCAGCCTAACTTTTTTTCAGTGAAGAATAAGAACCACGACCAGGTTTAAATTGCTGCCTGTGTTCCTTTTAGGCATGCTCGCTTCCTGTCCTAGTGAAAGTTGTCACCTCAACAGAGACATTGGAAGATCTCAAGGACAACTGTTAAATATGGCGTTTGTCATCAATTTTGCTGCCTTCACTTTTGCGTGAAGAGCCACTTTAACTTTAAGGATAAGGAACACTTATCCTTGGGATGTCTACAATCCATTGATTACCAGGCCGATTAGGTTGCATTACAGGAGTATATATCTTAAGGCATAGATGCATGTTGCAGTTACATGATGGTCCCCCTGCATGTGTACAGTCTGCATGCTGCCAATACTAACGTCCCCTATGCAATATGGAAGTTTGCCACAGGTACTGTATGCCTGGGCTGGTCAGATATGCTTATGACAGTTGGCAGTCTAAACCTGTCACAAATCAGGCTGCCTGAGCCCACGGTTGTGACCTATAGAGACACAGTACAGACTTTGCGACAGTTCTAGTTTTGCTAAGGACAAGTAAGCATTTGCCCACTTCAGACAGGAGCAGATGATAATCCTCTCCCTTTTAAGCTATTAGTTTGGGTTCCGGAGTTAATGAGGTAGAGCCACAAGTTAATTCCATGCCAACAGCATTCAAAAGTCTTTACTATTGCTCAAATGCAGCTGCGGTTTTAAAATCACTCAATCCCTTACCGCCCCTAATCGGACAACACAAATTCCCAGCTAAGTTTGCCTTTCTCCCACAACACCCCCACTCCGCATTTTTTTGCTAGATAATCCAAATAATAACCAGAAGAAGGAAATACAGAACATTATGTAACTATCAGGGGAAGAAAATGTAAGCAGGGGGTCAGTGTATGAATATTTGGTGAATTTACTCCCAGGGTCCTGGCCGTGTACTGCTCCCATTAGTTCAGTATGTTGTAATACCATGATAGGTCTGATTTGCTTTTCCTTCACAATAAGCAGTCAAGAGGCTTCTACATGCCAGACAAATCTATTTGAGGGGAGGGGGGTGAACTGAGGGTACTGTCTCAAGAACAGCTAAAGATGACAGCAACCACAATAGTGGAAAGTAAAAGAATACCTACATAACTTAAGGTTGCACTCACTGCACAGCAATAAACTATTTTCTAGATACATAAACAGAGGTAATTGATTTAAAAAAAATGCAGCATGTTTGCATTTTTACTGAATGCAATGCACAGTTGTGCATAGCGTTAAACAAAGTTATCTTTAACCACTTGAAGACTAGGTGTTTACACCCCCTTCCTGTCCAGGCCATTTTTCAGTATTCAGCGCTGCAGTACTTTGACTGACGTTTATTCCGTCATGCACCATTTTTTGGGGACAGGTAGAGCATTATTTTGGTGGTATTTAATCACCACTGGGGGGTTTTATTTTTTACTATATTAAGGAAAAATTACTGAAATTTTTTATTTTTTTTTTAACATGTTATAATACATTTATTATTACCCAATTTTTTGGCACAATATAAATGACGGGGTCACCTCGGGTAAATAGACACCAAAGATGTCAAGCTTTAAAATTGCACGCACCCGCGAAATCGCAAAAAACTACCATACCCAAAATTGACCGTAGGCAACGCTTTAAAAGCTTTTACCACAGTTTAGTGTTATCAGTGATTGATGGCCCTAGAATTATTGTTCTCACTGCGACGTTCGCAGCAATATGTAACATGTGCGGCATAATGGGCGCAATCGTCGTTTTCACGCGTATGCGCACCTGACGCATGTTTTCACGTGTGTATTTATGGGCGGGGACTTTAAAAAGTTTTTTGTGTTTTCTAAATTCTTTTTCATGTGTGACTTAAATTTTTTTTGTAACTTTAATTTTTTTTCCTTTTCGCTTTACTTTATTGTTATCACATAGGAGGCTAAGAAACCCCCCCTATGTGATAGCAAAGAGATGTGACAGGTCTTCTTTATGGAGACATCAGGGGTCTCCAAGACCCCTAATGTCACCTAGGGACCCCCAAAGAAGCTGATGAAGCAGAGATCTGCTTCATCAGCTTCTGAAGCTGGAGAGTGACACAAGAATGCAGAAGTGATGTAATATACATCACTTCCGCATTCTGCCAGCGGAGAGGGGACCGGAGGGAGGTCTTGTACCAATCACCCTCTGATCCCTGTCAGAGAGCCACCATGCTGGTCCCAGGCTCGCACCGGGCACAGCAGAGCTCGGTACCAGCGGGAGGGGGGGGGGTTTTGGTGCACCGATCGGCACCCCATACAAGTGATCTGCCGGCTATAAACATGCAAAGTCCCACAAACACTCATTGACTCTACCAGTGAAGCCCAGCTAATGCAGCTTCCTGTGAGGTGGTAGTAATGATGCTGCAATGCTCCTGAATGCAGAGCACAGTTGCAACTCATGTAGGCTGTTCCTGTTTGCAAACTATCAAATAAAAGAGGGGGGAATCCAGCCCCTCCCGTCACGGCAAAGAGCCGTGACAGGATCGAGAGGTGAGCGAACGCCGGTATGTGTTCTCTCACCTCCCGATCTACTGAGCCGACCTGTGATAGTCTCATTGTCACAGGTCGGCTAGAACTATGAGGTGAGTGAAAAGCACTCACCTCATAGTTCTCCTTTAACATGAAATGCTGCACATAAACCTAGCAACAGTGGTTACCTTAAAGGACCAAGAAACTAGTAATTAGAATTCACACTCCAACACAACACCACACCCAAACCACATTTGGGGTTGACAAGAATTGACAATGTTGTCAAATTACAAAACACACACAGCCCCTTCACCAGTATCGACTCTCACACCCTCACCATGCCTCATCATATAGTTACTATATAAATAGTGGTATACAAGTTACTAGTATCTCACCTAAGAAAGGCTACAACTTCTAAACATGTCATTTTAATAAATATTATGTTACAACTTGCCCCGGGATATTAAGGGTAAGGCGCTAAATGTCCAAGGTAAACAAAAGTATAAAACTCCTATGTGGAGGTCACGCATGAAAACAACGGGCTGCAAATAGATCTGTGGATGACACTTATCAACTACAGTAATAAATGAATCATCTCAAAGCACCAAATAATTAACCATTGTTCCGGTTTGCACTACAGTAGGATGATAAAATATTGCAGGGAGCGTGGCTATCAGCATTGTCACTAGTGATTGACAAGCCTGTAGCTTGCAATCAGCACCTGGCACGTCTAGTCCTGCCCACTGCTTTCTGGATTGACAGCACTGCCTCTGTTGCTGAAACATTCCTCGGTGAGCTGCAGTGTCTGTGAGGGGGAGTGTGTGAGACATCTTGACTGTCATAGAGGATTCTGTCAAAGTAACAGCTCAGCCCTGAATATTACATTCATCTTCCCCTGTATAATCTTCAGAGCTCATTTTGACAGCTACTCTGTTTATCAAGTGCAGCATCAGAACTCCTGATACAGAGGGTGGCTGGCACAATGCCAGCTGTTACACCGATTACATAGGAAAAGCCAGGTTTTCCCTGTGTAATCTGCGGGACTGAGCTGTGCAGGATACAATTGGACCATGTGGTGGCAGCACAGGAGAGGCTTCTTTCCTGCTATGGCATCCACCCCCCCCTCACCCCCACTCATCATGACAACTGAGACTGGTGCCTCTTCTGCCTAAGCTTGGCCCTGCCCAATAGCTTCTGTGCATCGACCATGCGCCCAGGGATAGTGACTGATTCCCTACAGCGTGTAATTGTATCATATACATTTACAAGCAGTGTGTCAGCGTTCTGCCACTGTCAAATGCAGCCACTGCCACCCGATAGTAACTTAATCTGGTGACAGCTGCCGCTGGTAAATGGAGGATTTGGAATTCCTGCTGAAGGAAAATCGCCGCAGTTCTTGCCGCAGGAATTCCAAATAACACCAACTTGTTAGGTATAAATGAGGGCTAAGGGTGCATTCAAGTCAAACATAAAAGATGTTTTTTTATTCTGTCTTAAGGGACATGGTCTACTTGTGGACCCTCTATTTTTTCTCCTGACATCCATACTGTGTAAGCACCTATAAGTGTGTTTTTGTATTTTGGAAGGAGACCAGAGTCCTTGAGGAAAACATGCAAAATAAAAAGGGAGGGCAAACAAACACAATAGTTATAATCTGTGTAATTTTATCATAGTTGCAGTGTTTCCATAATAAGGGCCCGTTCACACCAGATGCAGTGCGTTACGGCCTGAGGCTGCGTGGATTTAGAAATATAAACAGTGATTTCAGGATCCTTTAGATCAGAAAAATTTCAAGCAATAGGTTAAGGGCCCTCACACCAGATGCAGTGCGTTCCGGGCCGATTCTGGCCAGAACGCACTGCCTCGCATTGCGGCCGGCTCACTTTTTTGTGGGGCAGGAGGGGGCGACTCTGGCCAGAATCGGCCTGGAATGCACTGCATCTGGTGTGAACGGGCCCTTAACCTATTGCTTGAAGTTTTTCTGATCTGAAGGATCCTGAAATCACTGTTTATATTTCTAAATCCACACAGCCTCTCAGATGTGTACAACTTTCACGGGCTACACTGGCAATGTCCATAGAGAAATCTGTAATGCTAGTAGAGCTGCAACAGTTAATCGATTTAGTCGATTAAAATCGACGATTGAAAACGTTACCAACGTTTTCGATCGTCGATTCGTCGGCTATCGATTGATAGCTTCTCTCAAATTGATCAGTTCCCTAAACAGCATGGATGGAGAAATCTCCCTTACCCTCTATTGTAGTCAGACAGCTGGCTTTCCCGATATCCAACTTGTATGGCCAAAAACTTTCCACCCAATTCCTTTGAGTTTTCAGTCAGTTTGAAAAACTGATTGAAAGCCAGGTGGGGCTGACAGGGACCACCGATGGCACAAATTTCAGCCAATTCCTGCTGAAATTTGAGCCGTCTATGGCCAACTTAAGGCAGCAGTGCGATTGACCACCTACTTTGAATTCTTACCAACCGCCAAGACATCAGAGCTGCATGTCCTCATCACTTCCTGTCATCTGAACTGAAAGCACAATGTTATCTTCTTTCTGTAAACTACTCATATCTTTATGTCATAGAGATGAAAAGAGGAAGCCATGCTATATGTCAGCCTGAGTGACAACCATGGTTCCCTCCATAGATACAGGAGAGGAGTAAGTGAAGGTGCCCAGGGACAGGAAATGTGTAATTTGCAGGAATACCAGGTGAAAATAAATAGCTTGAAAAAAGAACACTAATAAAGCTACCATCTCAGGAATGGTAAGCTGCAATATATTATATTTTTGTCATTGAATTTAGGTACGCTTTAACAAAATGAACAGAAACATTTCTCATTTAGCCTAAATGTGTCCCATTACAACAGGATGATCAACATTCATTTCTGAGAATAGCAATAGAAGGATTCTGTTGCCTACTTTACCTTCTCTGTGACTGCAGTCAGGGCCATGGCATGTGTCATCAGAGAGTCTCCGAAAATAAGTCTCTCTGCCTTGTTCAAGTTCTTAACGGACACGCCAAACACCAGCTCATGGTCGAATCTGAAAAAAATAAATCAAATGAATATCTGTAAGCAAAATTTACAGGAAAAACAAAAGCTTGTCATATATTAGTCTCCAAAAACATAAGCATCGCACATACACTTCTTGTTACACAATTCAGCTACAATTTTGTCCTCTAAGTTATAAGACCTATAAGTGTAACATATCCAAAAATAAATCCTATCCACTAGGGATGCACCGATACCGCTTTTTCCACCGATACCGGTACTTCAGCTAGCATTGAGCCGGCTTCCCGGGCAATCAGGTCAGTGTCATTACCTGCCTCCCGGCTAATTGATTGCCCAGGGAGCCGGCTCCATGCTGTTTGACTGGCAAGCCGGCTTCCCAGCCAATCAGTAAGCCAGGAGGTACCGTCCGACTTCCTGATTGGCCGGGAAGCTGGCTCCATGTTTCCCCGCGGCACTGCCGTTCCCGGTATCGGGGAAGGTATCAGAGCATTTGGGCAAATACAAGTACTCACCCAAATACTAGTATCGGTGTATCTACACAACAGTTCCAGTATGTTCTTATTAAAGAGACCTTGTCACCAGACCATTCATTTTTAACAACAATCTTCCCATGAAATGAATTGTACATTTAATATTTTATGAATGTGATTCACCTGTAAAAGCCTCTCTTGTGTAGACATCCAAAGGCCCTGATAACGCTGCTGGGTATTGCCATCTTGTATGTGAAGTCAGCAACCCCAGCAGACAGATCACTTAAGTGACACTCTATAGTATTCCCCAATGACAAGCAAGGTGGGAGGGGCCTTACTAGGAAATCGACTAATCAATTTTTCTAGAACATTCAAAAGGTACATGCAAGTGAAAAAAAAATGATGGAAAAGAAAAATCACTGCAAGTAAGCATTGAAAATTCTTGACTTTTCTGGATTTGTAGCATCTTTGAAAAACGTATAGCTGGTGGGTTGTGAATGTGCAGCTCAGCTCCACAGTCCATAGTGGGAAAACCAGTAGATCCACACATAATACATACAGTATATATACAGTACATACATACACACACACATCAGCCATAACATTATGACCACTGACAGGTGAAGTGAATTACATTAATTATCTTGTTAAATTGTACCTGGGAATGGGTGGGATATATTAGGCAGCAAGTGAACATTTTGTCCCCGAAGTTGAGGTGTTGGAAGCAGAAAAAAATGAGCCAAAGAAAGAATTTGAGCAACTATGACAAGGGCCACATTGTGATGGCTAGACTGGGTCAAAGCAACTCTAAAACTGGAGCTCTTGAGGGATGTTCCCGGTCTGCAGTGGTCAGGACCTACCAAAAGTGGTCCAAGGAAGGAAAACCGGTGACAGGGTCATGGGTGACCAAGGCTCACTGATGCATGCAGCAGTAAAGTTTGGCCTGTGTAGTCCAATCCAATCCAATAAAAGAGCTACTGAAGCTCAAATTGCTCAAAAAGTTAATGTTGACACCAACAGAAAGGTGTCTGTACACACAGTGCATCGCAGTTTGTTGCATATGGGCCATGCTGACCATGGTCCACTGACAAAAGTGCCTACAATGGGAATGTGAGCATCAGAACTGGACCATAGGGCAATGCAAGAAGATGGCCTGTTATGATGAATCACATTTTTTTTTACATCATGTGGCCGGGTGCGTGTGTGTTGCTTACCTGGGGAAGAGATGGCACCAGGATGCGAAGAAGGCAAGCCGGCGGAGGCAGTGTGATGCTTTGGGCAATGTTCTGTTGGGAAACCTTGGGTCATGTGAATGTTACTTTGACATGTACCACCTACCTAAACATTGCTGCTGACCAAGTACACTTCTTTATGTAAATGGTATTCCCTGATGGCAGTGGTCTCTTTCAGTGAGATAATGCGCCCTGCCACGGTGAAAAAATGGTTCAAGAATGGTTTGAGGAACACATACAGAGCTTGCGGTGTTGACTTGGCCTCCAAATTCTTCAGATCTCAATCCAATCGAGCATCTGTGAGATGTGCTGGAAAAACAAGTCTGATCCATGGAGGCCCCACCTCTCACAACTTACGGGACTTGAAGGATCTGCTACTGACAGCTTGGTGCCAGATACCACAGTGGTGGAAATAATGTAAAAGGGCCCAGCAGCACACAGATTCACATAACAAGGAGACAACTTACATGTTAATGTCATTGATGCCTAGTTTTCCATGAAAATGCTTTCCAACATCACAGCCAAACCACACCGCCTATTGGAGAATACAAAAATTCATAAGCAAATGGTAATTATATTATATTACAAAGCGTTGAGTGTGATGGTCTTTGAATGCCAGTTTAACATAGTTCAGTTCACAAAGGTGCTGGAAGCAGCCAAGCACCCAGTATATGCTCGATTCCACCTATTGTGTGAAGCAGCTGAAATCAATGGAATAGCCTACATACTGTAAAAATGTTATGTTTGTGCTACTCAATACAACATTTTTGCTTTTAAAGATTTAGCTCACTTAAAAGTGATATTTCAGTTATACGTGAAGCTTGATTAGATAAGTACTGGTGGCTCCTTTATCTTTTAGAGACTGCAGCCATGAGGTGTTCTTGCCATAGATCTTTTCCCTCTGTACTGGTCAGTCTCCGCACTTCTTGATGCATATTCTGAACACAAAATAGATTACATATTCAGAACGGGCATCAGAACTGCTCCTAACAGCTACAGCAGGTGGGACAGTTTGGAATCTACAACTCTTACATCTTGCCAATGAAAATTAGGCAAAATCACAAATACTATTCAGCACACACTTTATTAGACACTCTTCTCAATATTTTCTATGTGGAAATACATTGGATTCCCGCTTTAATCCTCAGCAGAGATGGACAGAAAACAGTACCAATGCAAGTGAGAGACTGTAGCAACCATGCAGCAATATCTTTCTATGTATGGCCTTCTCTAGTGACATGGATGGTACTCACCTCTCCATCTTTTATAGTGGCAGCTGCTAACTTTTTTAAGACTTCCACGGGCTGGTTATTATACAGCGTTTTCCGACCTTCCAGCATATTACCCAAGAACTGCACGGTGTAAAGTTTGCCAAACTTATTCTGTGGCCGAGGATCATTGACCAGACAGATCTGAACAGAAAGGAGAAGGCAACAATGAAGAACTGAAATCACGTTCAGGCCCAGTTAAAGAGAACAATAACTTTGTTTTAAGTTGATCTGAACCCCAGGTAGATATAAAAGACAAAAATGAATGAAGTTCTGCATTAATTAATACATCATTAAATTAAATGCATTTATTTTAATGCAAGCAATGTAAGTACCTGAATTTGACCCAGCCTCTTTGATTCTATGTACAGCAGATCTCAGAGCAGGAAATGGAAGAGCAGCATAGATAACCAGTCAGTTGTGCTGCATTGCTTGTGTGCTTACAAGGGGCATGCTGACAGGAGAGATCAGAGTGACAGAAAGATAAGCTAATCAGTGTGTTTTGCTTGCCCTTTAACTGTCTAGTCACAGCATTGGGGGAAGGACAGACACTGTAAATGTTACTTATAACAGGTCTTCTGCTGTGCCTGGCAGGGCTCTGTTGTATGGCAGTGCTGTGTACACCTCAACTGGGTGAACAAAAATACAAATCTTTTGGTACAAAAAACAGCTCCCTACGTATTCCACCTGTGTATTAGGCTGTTTTTGCCTGGAGTTCTGCTTAATTATCAAATTAGTGCCGTAGGTTTAGAAAAAGATGTACAACACATGAATATAATTGAAAGGGTAGAATATTTTTTTTAATAAAACATATTCATTGCTCTCCCTTTACATCCTTTTATTTTGTATTTCTTACATATAGTAGCCATATAAATCACCATTTAGGAGACATATCTTGTATGCAGAAAACTTGGATTACAAAAGCAACAATATATGCCGTGACTAGGCTTCATCCTTGGGTTTGGACCTGAATGATGACTTTATGAGATATCCCAGTGAACAAACAGCACAACGGGAAGTGGATGGGTGGGAGGTCTGTTTTCTTAATCTCTGAGCCAGGAAGAGCTGATTACATAAAGCACAGAGCACAGAATAAGTTGAGGTCAGGCTACAGTTCCAGTGCTTTCCCTAGGACTTTGTAACACAGGTGTTATCAGCATCTGGTAATGGTCGTAGCATATACGAAATACATCAGGATAATTATGACAAATGAATGAAACTGGACTTGGAATGTGATGCAACATAAATGATGCTGGTATAATTTTCATGTATTGCTTTGCAGCAGTCTTGTAATTATTTTGTTTTAAGGCTGCCTATCCGTATCCCGATTACAAACAGCCGTGACTTTATTCCCCTACACAGGAGACATTTGTTTGCAGCATTCAAGCATAGAAAATTTTACATTTAAAATAATCATATTGCTTTGTGAATATCTTTATGGGTATGAGAAGCCTTAAAGTGCATGTCTGGGCAAGATGAAAAAAAAATTCTGTACAGGAAATTACCTGTTGATCCTGCCAGAAATGCTATGATCCCCACCTTCCTGTAGTGAGCCGTCAACCCTGCTTCTGCTGCACTAAAATCCCAAGCAGTGTTGTCAGCAATGCCCGAGTTCTTCTCTGCTTGACTATAGAACAGCTCCCCCTTATATTATCAAAATGAGGAGAGGGGGAGGTTCTCTGTAGCCCAACAAGGAAGAACAAAAAACACTGCTTGAGGTTTTACAGCAACAGAGTTTGTGTTGTTCATGTATTGCACAAATATATATGTTTTTTTCTTTTATTTTGCCCACACATACAATTTAATCTTCACTTCTGCCATAAACTGCCAAGAGCTTGCAGCTGGCATGGTTTCTTTGACATTATATAATATATTTATAGAGATTTTTATATCTACACTGCATGTTAGATTTTACTTTTTAGATATCTGATCCGTGATTCCTAAATTCCTGGCTCAGAGATTAACCTCTTGCCGTCCGCCCGTAGTAAAAAAACGGACGGACAGCCCTCCCACCCATTTACTTCCCATTGTACTGTTTGTTCACTGGGATATTTCATCATTCAAGTCCATACCTGAGGAAGGCATATGTTTTTTTTTTTTATGTTTCAGATGGATTTCACTTGTGTTTCAATTGATTTCAAATTTTTTTTGGACCAAAACAAAATCACCCCCATATAAAACACTTCAGTGCAGTGAAAAAGGAGGATCTCATTTTTAAATGGTAAGCTGATAAAATCACTAACTATGACCAGCTCATATCATATCATGGTTTAGACCTTTTCAGCTTGAAAACAAAATGCATTTACCCATTAGGCCCCTTTAAGCTGGCATCACCGCTCCCTCCCTACCAAAGCAGAGTTAAATACTTACCAAGTTCCGATGTGCCTGGCCTCGCTTGTTTCTCGACATCCTGAGGCAGACACCTCCTTTTCCTGGTCACGCATGTGCAGTAAATCCCCACTGACTTCTATGGGGCTCGTCAACTACCCGGGAGACGAGCCCCATGTCTACGCTTGGAATATACCCGGCAGAGAAAAGGAATTGAAGTGGAATGTGATGTTCTGCCTAGGAAAAGATCCAATCTACCTCTTGCCGCAGCGAGGCTTCTTGTTCCTCCTTGATGATTGATGTACATCACCAAGGATTGGATGACCCTCCAGTAGGATGATCCAATGCTGCAGAGACCGTCAAATTGTCAGAAGTTTCCGGATGTTGATCAGGAGACTAGATTCCCCCAAAGACCAAGTCCCCTGCACCTACAGGATGGCAAGGACTTCCCCAGTTTGATATTTGTTGTGAGGATCCTTCAGAAGACAGGAAGGAAGGACCTCTGAGCCAGGTTCCTGAGCAACAAAGCCAGGGACAACCTGGTCCTCATTGACAAACAATTCAGGCTGTCCATGGACAACTGTTGATAGGGCAAGCACCAAAGTAATACCAACGGCTCTGGAACTAGAAAGCACTCCGCAGCCAACTTTTACCAAAACAGAGTCTGGAAAGCAACCCATGGAGAAGGTCACTTGCAGGCTATCCAGAAGCTCCAGTCAAGGGGGGCCCATTTGAAGTATTCCAAAAACCAGGCCAAGGACAACCGCACTGCATTGCTGCAATCGAAAGGACAAAGCTCCAGCAGCGATTTAAAGAAGAGTTTTTATTTAGGAAAAAATCCAAAGAAGAAAATAAGGGCTATTAAAAACTAGGTTAGTCTTTAGCACAATGGAAAAAAAAGACATTCATTATCTAAGGGAACAAAAAAAGTGAGACATGCTGGTAGCAAGAAGGGTTATCCTGACCTGGCCTATGGTCTTTTTGTTTGCCAGTGTCCAATCATCCTGTAGACGACAGTATAACTTGAAGGTTCAAGACTTCATGTGTCCCTCGATGGACAAGAAGCATGCACTAGCCTTAAACCAGTATTTTATAAATCTTTAAATGTTTTTACAAGTATACAATGTGAATTATATGTGCTTGTGCTCATAAAATCATGAAAAGCTCACCTTGTCTTCCACATTGTAAATTGGTTTAACATGCTCTGTGTAAAAATCCTGGGGTGTCACAGGCCCAATCTTGTGATATGTCTTCTCTTTGTCTCTGAACTCCCAGGTAAAGGTTTCTGGAGGGCTCCCCACACAAATACTGACTACTCTGTATACCTGGTGGAAAAAGTAAAATACAAGAAAACAAGTTACGAAAACAAGCTGCCAAAGAAGCATGGATATTACTCTCCTTAAAATAGTAATAGTGGGCAACAAGGGAGACCAATCAGAGGCCTCCTAATGCATTCCAGCACACTGCAACTTAATTAAAATCAGAAATCTCATTCAATTTACCTTGACCTGAGTTCCCTATAATTCCTGCTAGTCACATCACAAAAAGCCCATCCCAGGTTCAGCGGAAGAGCAACAAAAATGACTATCTAAGCCTGTGCTGCCTAAATCTTCTCTCTCCATTTTCATGACCACTCATATGACTGTGGGAACAAAACACTGGCATCAGGAGGATATTAAAAAAGGAGTATATTTTATCACCAGCAGGTGTGTTCCAGGATCACCAGACTATTATCATTAGGGAGTAGGTTAGATTGGTGCATTAATGAGGCTAGAGTGTACATAAATACACACAGTGAGGGAAATTTATCAAAACTGGAGCAGATTTGCACTGCAACCAATCAGCTTCTTTCTTTCATTTCCAAATCTTAACTGAACAAACTGAAGAGAGGAGCTGATTGGTTGCCCTGGACAACTGCTCCTGATTCTGTCTGCTACAGTTTTGATAAATTCCCCCCAGTATGTACACACATTTAAGCAGTAATATGTCCATAAAACCCCAAATATTAAATGTAGTTCACATTCTCTGCTAAACTGGTGTTGCAATTGTTCTGCTTAATAAGGGAAGGGTCCTCTTGTAGGAAAATGAGTGTGCATTAGCCTCTGCCACCTCCATCAATTGTAACATTGTAAATGTTATAAGAATAGTTGTTTCTGTGTCACTTTCCTCAAACATGTGTTAGTTTTCCATTTATCATTATTTCTGTAGTTAAAGTTCAATGTATTCTATACTACAAGTCAGTGTTTTCCCCCATTATTTTATCATATCAGACAGGAAATGAGTGCCATTGAGTTTCTATAAACAGAGAGGGGACTGTAATTGTTGATATCAAGGAATGTCTAGAGCTGGCCTGAAGCTCCGCAAAACAGGATGCTGGGGTCCTTAACACAATAAATATTGTGTTAATAAGGGCATACAAGCATGGCATGACATAATGGAAGGGCATACAATGGTAGTGGAATCTAAACCACACCAATGAGATTGGAATCTTTGAATCGCTCCAACAGTTGGCATGTCCTTAGAGACAGCCACTTCATGACGGCTTGGAGATCAGGGTGTGTACAAATAACAAACATGGTGAACAGGAAGACAGACCCAGGGACTTACTTAAAGCTGAATTCCAGGTTGATAAACAAAGAGGCACGTCAATGCAGATCTGCATTTATTAATGCGTTACATTTGTTTGTTTGTTTTTTAATCCAAACATCCCTAGTACCTGAATTTGACTCGGTTTCAGCCCCCTGGAGTACATGTACAGCAGAGCTCAGACTGAAAAACTGAGAAGCAACACAGTCAGTTGTGTTGCAATGTTTATGTGCTGATAAGGTGCATGCTGATGGGAGGAGAGGGCTGAGTGACAGTGCATAGCACTCATCATTCTGTTGTTGCTCCCTTTTCAGTCACAAGCTGGGAGAGGGCCTGTAAGTGTTACTTAACTGTAGCAGAGAACAATTCTACAAGACATATTCGGACAGGGCTGTGTGGCAGAGTTTGTAAATCTCTGGACTAGATGGATATACAAATACTTTGGCACTTACATGTATTTCAGTTGTGTTTTAGCGGTTTACCCGCAGCTCAGTTTTAATACACCGGGATTCGGCCGCACGGATCCGCCAACATGAACGATCCTATACATTGCTATGAGGACTGTTCATGTGACCGCACGTTCGAACCGCCCCCCGCCCGAATTGCTCCCGGCACTATTGTTGCCACGCTGATCAGTGCAGTTTGCATACAGGTTTCAATGGAACCGCGCTAATTTTGCGGTTTTCAGCGCTGAAACGCAATTAAAAGCTCCTAAAACCTCCCTTGCGAGATCAGCGCAATAACTGCGCTGATCCGCAACCGCCCTGGTGTGAATGGGCTCTGGGACAAAAAGCAAAATGTGATAACCTATAGTAAGGAAAATAAATTAGAAAACAAAGTTAAAACAAAAGCAAATACACATCTGTTCCTGTGCTTACTTGCTACCATGCTCAAAACAATGTGTCAGCATCAGCTCAAAATATCCTTTGAAAATGAATCTCTGCCAGAAGTCCAGTATAAAGCCAATGTACTAAATATCCAAATAAATATCAGATGGTATGAATAGTATCTCCATTTCATTCAGCAAAGATTTCTGACACATCCTTGCAGCTCTTGGAGTAGTCCGGGTGGAGTGCTCATGGGAACTGAAAACCATAAGGCTCTGTTCACACCTAGGTGTATTGAATATGCGCGTTTGTCACTGCGATTTGCGGTAAAAAAACGTGCGACAAACGCGCGTTTACTGAGGGATACTTGGCTGTATCCCAATGGAAACGTGCGACAAAAACGCCGCAAAGAAGCTCATGTACCTTTTCAGGCGTAGGCCGTTTTGTAGCGCGTTCAGACGGGCTGAAATATGACAAGGTGTGAACCATACTCATAGAAAACAATGGGATTTTCATGTTTGAGCGTTTTGTAGAGCGTTCGTAGAGCATTGAACGCGCTACAAAACGTACAGGTGTGAACCAGACCTAAGAGAGGAACAGAGCACACCGACATAGTGTAGTAGACAATTCACTGAAAGGAAACTCAAATCAAAACACTCACATGATAGTGTCTATGCACAGCACGCATGTGGGCAGTAGAAAAGTTCCCCTTAGTACCACTAAACCTGTTCTCAATAGCAGCAGATGAGCGGGGAAAGGCTCAGGTCAGGCAATACATAGTTTTCTTTGCCTTGCTACACTCCTTACCGAAAGTCCCTTGTAATGGGGGGGAGAGGGGGGGGTCGCTTGCTTGCAGTGACTGCGGATGACACGGCAAAATGTACAAATGTCACCAGCACACCAAATCCTTTTAGGATAGCAGAGTGTTCATTTATTTGAAGTTCCTTGTCATATAAACAAGCGCTTTCGGGGCTGCGCAGGGTCCCTTCATAAAGCTACAGTCCGTGTACCCATCGCACTCAGAACCGCTACTCCATGAGATAAGAAGTGGGTGCAGCAGGTGTCAACGGGTGGCTTCCGTCAAAGTATAAGTAGAGGATGGACACCGGCCCCCCAAAGCAAATCCAGTACGTCTATTTATTCACGTACTTGTTGCAAATGCAAAACACAAGAACAACGTTTTTGGGATCTCACAGGATCCCCTTCATCAGGCAAACAAGTGATATAAGGCTTCATAAGGCTAAGCACAGCCCCAAAAGCGCTTGTTTATATGACAAGGAACTTCAAATAAATGAACATTCTGCTATCCTAAAAGGATTTGGTGTGCTGGTGACATTTCTACATTTAGGCTCAGGTCAGGGGTACGTGGAATCTCTGACATGGCTCCACACACATGCCTCCCTCTACTTTCACTGGTGCTGGATGCCTGTGGTAGCTCGGCACCTCTGTGCTCTGATTATATGGACCAGGTCGATTCAGATCAATATGACCATACAAAAGGACAATACTCTGATTTCTCATCATCTATAAATGTTACATATCACATTAGCTGGGATATCTTGCTGTTGTACTGCAGCTGCCTACATGCGTGCAGTGCCAAGATACTATCCTGTGAGTGTTTTGATTTTAGTTTCCTTTCATTAAACTTATCTACTAGACTATGTCGGTGCGCTTTGTTCCTCCCTTATATCTGTAGGAAATTAGAAAACGCTTTCACTGATTTGACTATTAAGTGGTTGCTACACTCTTCCGCTCCTCACTGTTCTTTTGCCATGCCAGCTGAACAAGCCTGACATCTTCTATTGAAACATTTCTCTTACAAATATTAAATCTCATCTAAGCCCAAAACCAAAAATGAATACATTGCATCTTACAGGTCCTTAGATGTGGTGGCTGCATTCATTGTTTTTTTGTTGCCTTTATTTGCACCTCATGCCAATAACATTTCTTATTCTAGGGTGACAACGCTCACTTACCACACTGTATCTATGGAGGAGCAACGTTGTGACAGTAGGCTGCTCTCCTGATTTGAACCACAAACACCTCCCCTTTTCCTCGTTGCCATTACATAGAAGGGGCTTGTTCTGTAGTTCACAGAAGATAGCGAAGAAAGCTGATAACATTGTTTAAAATTTTAGTGCAGTCGACAAGACGTTACAAGGACGTTGTTTCTTTGGAAGTATTTCCTGCTCTTTCAAACTGTATTACCCAAACAAACAAAAAAAACTATGGAAGCCACCACACTGAAAGACTTCTGAGCTGTAATATATTACATTTCTGTTCCTGGGTCTAGATATCCTTTAAATATTAACAATAATCATCAGATCACATGAACTCATAGCTTGGCATACAGAAAGTGAACAATACATTTTATGAATTATATGTGACTTTTTTTATGAAGAATTTCACCATGTTTCATGTTACACCCTATATGTGTATGACATCAAACCCGATTCCCACCCGTCCCTAGTGGCCTTGAAAAGTTGCTTCTTGTTGGTGACAATAGTGTCCTGTGTTCTCATCTGAACAAGGTGTGCTGGTAATAAGTTGGATTGGGACTTATGTTGTGGCGGTGCAATCCATCACTTCACCATAGCATCCTTCTATGGCTGGGTCTGACTACCTTATGGATTGCTTGGATTTATGGACTGACATCAAACACGGTCACAAAGCTGGACTATGCTCTTAAAAAGGTCAACTATGATATGAAGGGGAGCTGGCTGGGACCATGAGGGAGGAAAACTCACTAAAATAGGGAGGATGGGAAGTATTAGACCAGGCTCTCTGCACTCAGGGGAGTAGGTGGCATTTATTAAAGGATAACTTCACCAAAGGTGACTGTAAACCTAACAATGAACTAATGATCCTGCCAGAAATCTTATGAGCTTAAAATTCTCTGTACACTCTGCTTGTGCTGTACGCTCATCAGTTAAATTGTTCTGTATTTCCACTTTTGCAGTAAAATCCGAGAAAATCCTACTCACTATATGTTTGGTGTGTGATTCTATTCACACAGCATATCCAAAAATAATTTAAAAAAAAATACATTTGTTTTCCCTTATATTTTCCTGCCTGTAACACACTTTCTGTACAAGGGATCATCATTGTTCTCTAGGAAAAGACTACAGAACACTTTCCCCTATGTTATTGGGAAAAGAAGAGGGGAAGCTGTTGTCTTTTCCTAGAAAACAATGCTGCTCCCTCATAGATATTACAGTGAGTGAGCATCACCCTTGCAGAGAAAGTGTGTCACAGACAGGATCACAGAGGAAAATAAAGAGGAAAGAGAAAAAGAAAACAAATATATTTTTGAAAGTTATTTTTGGATATACTGTACAAATAGAAACACATACCGAAAATATATTGACTGCGAATTGCTCAAATTTGGCTGCAAAAGTGGAAATACAGTTTAAACTTTTGAACTGATCATTCTAGTCACAAATGTAAACTAGATATGAACTAGTTTATCAGTAGGTCAGTGACCTGCATCCTAAATAAAGAAAACTACGTCAGTAGAAGTCAGTCATTCACAATAATATGCATCAACAACAGAAACTAAATAAAGTTCAAACAATAAGTCTTTTGAAGATGAATTGTTTACGTCAGATTATGTAGCTGTGCAGTCAATGTTCATGGTGTGCTGACCTTGCCTTGAACATGAACTAAATGACAGAGCTAATTATTTGTCAGCAGAGACCACACAATGAGCGTTGTCAGTATGTCAAATAGGAATTGACTGTGTTGCCCCGAAGCAACCAATCAGTGGCAGACATAGATAACGACGGTGTTGGAATAAATTAATGGACCTGATTGCTCTTAGCCTCTACTGACCCTGAGACAAATGAGGCCCACGTTCTAAAGCAGAGTCAGGAATGTCGACTGAACCAAAATAAATACAAATGTACTTTTCCTGTAGTTGGCACTCCTGACTGCATGAATAAATACACATTCTGAAACCAAGTTTAAGACATATTTAGATTCGGTTTCCTTTTCAGTGAATGCACAGCAAACACTCTGAATGACCATACATGTGAGGACAAACACAAATATAGTTAATTCAAAAATGTTATTTAATTTTAATTCATGGTAGTGACCAAATTAAATGTTTGAAGTGATATTTACCCTGCTGCCTTTTTGAGCATTGTCTGTAACTGAATTCTGGAAGCTAGGCTTAAAAAAGTAGGACAACGGACTAGTCACCAGTAAGGGGGAACCGGAAGGGTCCCCGTAACTGATCTTTTTTGGATTACTGACTTACAATGCTATGTATCAAATTTAGTCTCTGTGTGAAGGAAGCCATCTGGGTAGAAAAGCAGGGCTTTTCCTCCTCTTACAAGAGCTGAGCCCTTGGATGACTGGCGAGCTATTATTCAGAGGTAGCAGGACAAGTGGAGGGAGCACAAATCCACAGAATGAATGCAGTAGGTCCTCAAGTACAGCTTTTTCTCCAGCAAGAACAGCGAGCAGCATCTCACTCCAAAAAGTACAAGACTAGAAGTGACAGTGCAGAAATTCACACTGCAGATATACAGCTAGGAGGCTGTAGGTGCAAAAATGCCTAAAGTGCACTCCTAGATTTCAGGAAGAATTCAAGACAAAAGGGTAATTTTTTCAGGGCACTTCTTAGGCACATTTAACATTTCCAGATGTTCACAATAAGATAGGAAATCTTCACGTTTTCTGTTCAGGTCCACATTAATAAGTGGCCTCTATTTAGGTTGCTACACATTCTGCACTACATAGTATTAAAATGTAAAGCTGGCCACATACTGCAATATGTTTTTCATTCAATCCATGGGCTGAACAAAAAAAAATAGAACAGATTTCCCCATCAATGCTCGTAAGAATTCCCCCAGCACTGTCAGAATACACAAGAGGTCGAAGGTTTTCCAACTGGCTCTTCTGATCGAGAGATGCTGGCCAGAAGGGTGAAGACGGGCACCCACTGTGCTAATTTCGGCCAGAAATTTGCATAGTGTATGGCTAGCTTAAAGTGACATTAAAGTCACAATTCTTTTCCTCCCCTGCCATGATACTTACCTTAAATGAGGCCTCTTTATACAATCATCTTCTTCTTTCCAGTAGTATTCAGGATTTCCACCAGTGCTGGTGCCGGTCTCTGATCCAGCACTGACTGCTGTGTCTTCCTGTCCCATGGAGTCTGTGCAGGTGCACGCTGCCAGGCTGCCTGCATTGATTACCCTGTGTCGCTCCTCGTCTCCCGGCCGAAGATCTATACTGTGCATGCGCCCACCCCATGATCCTTTGCGGCCACCCGAGAATCTTCAGACAGAAACGTGCAAGGGAGACACAGGTAAGTCTTAACTGTTTTGGTGACTTTTTTCTAATGCATATATCTAACTGCTAGCAAGCAGTAGATATATGCAAAAAACCCTGAGGGTTTAAAGGAGAACTATGAGGTGAGTGCTTTTCACTCACCTCATAGTTCTAGCCGACCTGTGACAATGAGACTGTCACAGGTCGGCTCAGTAGATCGGGAGGTGAGCGAACACATACCGGCGTTCGCTCACTTCTCCATCCTGTCACAGATCTCTGCCGTGACAGGGGAGTGGCTGGATTCCCCCCTCCTCCAGCGCTGACTGGCGGAACGGATGGGGGAGGGTGCGGGTACAGCTGGCTCTGCCTCTAGATAGGCAGAGCCAGCTGGCACTCACGCAGCTGGGCCGATCCAGACATAATTGTCGCGATCCGCTTCAGCTGCGGCGTCTCAGCAGTAGCTCGCAGTATACTGAGCTTAGGGTGACGGGAGGACGCTAGTTTGTGTCCTCCCGTTACCCTAAGGAGAACTATTGGGAAAAACCCTAACCCCATAGCTCTCCTTTAATTATAATTTAAGCAGCACTTTTTATTCTCTCATCTGCTGTTAGTCCAAAACTTAGCTGAACAAAGCGTGCCCTACCAGTGAGATCCAAAGCAGGACACTTATTGGTCTTTCCCCATTATCCGTCCCCCAGCATACATACTTTATTTTCTAAGGCAAGACAATAAGAGAGGAGTGCACGTTGGAGCAACTATTCTAAGAAGCAAGTGATCATTTGTTGGATTATTTCATCTGAATACCTTTGGGCATAGAGAAATGAGAAGATCCACAGTAATCAAACATTGATTACCTTTCAATCATGAATGGCTGAAAGCTAAAATCGTACTGCATACTGTACAGCAATGCTTGTTGCAAAATGGCATTAACTTAACCACACTGTCATATTAGGAATACATTGACTAACTAGCCTTTGATCAGCCATGCGACAGTCCAGGGACAGGATTACAAAGTTTAATTATTAGCTACATAGAAGATAAAATCAACGCCAATATGGAAATAAAATGATCTGAGATAACCTTCTCAGCTGATATTTCTGCAGCTCTGATATCTTCCTATAGTTGTAAAATGCATGATACTCATTTCTTGATAAGGTTTTAGTTGTCAATAACGATAACCTGGCATTGTGTAAAAGGATGTCAATAGGAATTTTCTAAAAATTTGACAGTCGAAATCACGGAGCATAAAATGGTTGTTTCCTTCTTAGGCAGAGAGAATTCCATGGGCCATTTCACCAGCTGCATTATATGAATGGGCCTTAAAATGTGAGCTGAAGTGTGTGTAACCTGATGGGGAATAACGAAGAGTTAATTGTGACATCTGCTAATGTTATCAATTGGGCCTTCAGTGTATATGGGAAGATGTTCTGGCAAATCATGTGTCAATATCCCAACTGGTCTATATTTCTCACACAGCAACCTGTTAGCCGGTAGACCTAGAACTTGATAGTTGGAGCCTTGCCAGCACAAATTCAATTCCAACATTTTGGGGGCCCGTAGGTTCCATTTGTCAAGAAAACATAATGACCATTGTGTTGCCTTGAGAAAGGGACCCTGTGTGGCCCTAAAATGTCAGTATTTACTTGGTGAAAATATATCTGTAAAAAATAGGTCACGGCAACTGGACTTGCTGTATTTTTCTTGAAGACGTTTCACTGGTCATCCGACCAGCTTTCTCATTTCAGAATGGCTTGTACAAAAAAATTATCTGTGAATAAATATTATCATATAAATATAGATACCTATATTTATTCCCAGATAATTTTTGTACAAGTCATTCTGAATTTAGAAAGCTGGTTGGATGGCCAGTGAAACGTCTTCAAGAAAAATACAGCAAGTCCAGTTGCCTTGACTTATTCTTTACAGATACACCATGACCTGGATGAATGAGAACCTTCACAGACATATTGGTGACAATATATTTCTACAATTTACTGTGAAGCATATTTGTTGTAGTGCTGGGCTGCGTATGACTTCCATCCATTTGGTCATATCAAGTATCCACATACTGAAGGCAGCCTTTTTTTTTTTTTTTCAAA
>NW_017307119.1:539317-612361 GCF_000935625.1 Nanorana parkeri
CACATATTGTCTCCTTATGGGCTTCAATGCCCAGACATTGGTCTGCATATGACCCATTGTGCTTTCTTATACCACTCAATGGGAATGCAAAACACAGCTTGGAAGCAGTTTAAAGCCACTCAAAAGCATCTAAAAGCAACCAAAAAGCATCTAAAGCATACCCCATTTTACTGGCTTATGAGCTGCAGCAAGTGTGCATGAGCCCTTAGGAAGCTCGCTGCCACCTAGGGTGGACTAACGCATGTCTGAATTGAATTCCATCCTAATATGTTTTCTTCGAATTACATTTCCAAGTAACAGCCATGCAAGGAGTTCAATGAATTTTGTGCTTGCCAAAAAGTATTCATAAAGAGCAAATGTAGCAAGGACTCTCATAAAGTCAAAACTAATAAACCAGTACAAAGAGCAATGATAATTTCATTTGTAAAGCCCAGTAACCCCTAGCAAGTAATCAGGTGTCAATTATAACCATATCATTTTTGATAAAGTGTCATGGGTTACTGGATATTTCACAACATAATCTCTCAATGCTCTGTATAGGTCTACCTGGTGTGGGTGAGTAAGGGCAGTACATAGCAAACACTGGAGTTCTTTCAGTATTTGCTTGCTTTTAACTCTGCATTTTGTTTCACGCATGACAAAAAGCACATTTTACTCACACTCTTCTCTCTTGTGCTACCTAGAGTCATTCAGCTTTTGTTTTGTTTCTTACTCTCAAAGTTGTTCTTGCACTATGAAGATATTGAATGTTTTTTAACCCTATTCCCCACTTTTATGTCTTTGGTGAATGTTTACTGTGCTATATTATGCCATAAATTGTTTGTTAATCTGACACATGCATTTCTCTTTATACACTGTTAAGAAAAATTTATTAAAAAGAAAAATGCACATTTTGGGTTCCCCAAACGTATATGTTTTCAGAAAGCAGAGACCTGGAAACTACAGTGGTGGCCATTGCAATTTTCTACGTTACACGATATAGCGCAACTGTTTATTAAACCCAAATGTTCAGTAAAAAATACATTCAAATGCGCACAAACGCTATATAATACCCAATTTTATTGTAAAAGATGTCAAACCTCAAAATTGCGTGCACCCATGAAATCGCAAAAAGCTTTTGTACTCAAAATTTTGTATAGCTGACGCTTTAAAAGCCTTTACAGATCCTCAATTTATAGTTAACTGCAAATAATGGCCATAAAATTATTGCTTTTACTCCGGCATGTGTGGTGATACCTAACTGTGTGGACCAATCATAATTTTCATATGTAGGTGCACCCAACACATGCATTGGCACTCGTCTGTGTGTGTATGAGGGGGCTTTTAAAATTTGAGATTTTTTAATTATTATTAATCTTTTTTTTATCACATGGGACCGACAAGCCTCCTATGTGACTGCACAATGGAGGTGACGGGTTCTCTTAAATAAGACATCAGCGGTCTATTAGCCCTAATTCTGGTGTGTAAAACAGGTAGCTGCAAAGCACCTGCAGCAAAAAGCCAACAGTCTGGGAGTGTGTTTGGAGGGCCCTTGCTGCCGCAGACGTAGTGGAGGATGTTTCCAGAGTATTTCCATTCCTACACTGCCATCTGGTGGTTAAAATCGCATACATTTCTTGGCCTTTTTTTTCCCCCCCAACAGAAACCTATAATATGAGAAAAGGGGAGGCTGCTATTGCCAATCGCTCTCTCTGCAAATTCTAGTTGCCTGGTCTTCCTGCAAATCCAATGATCAAGGCACCGGCCCAGAACAAGTATGCACTTCAGGAGTTCAAATTCACTGACTTTGTAGTTTGCGTGCTTGTTCCAGTCCATTGACTCAGGAAGTACAGGTTAAAGTCAGCCAAAGAACTCAAATTTTCAGAAGGTCATTTCTCTTAGTAAAGGGTGCTTTTGTGGCTTTTTTAAAATTGCATAAGAATATGGAACTCCTATTGAGTTTTAGATGTGCATACAGCACACTGAGGTTTTGTAGACCCTCAAGGAAGAGGGAGACAAAAAAACACTTTATAATAGCAGGTCAGCGTTCATGTATTTATCATACAGATACAAGTCCTTATGGGTCTTATGAAATACATTACAAGCCAAGAGTAACCTATGCAGACATGCAAGCAACAGTTACCTCCTCAATCATAGTTTCCAAAGCCGCAGAGATCTCTTCCTTAGTGGAGCTGCTGGATACCATGTTCCTTAGCCGTAAGCAATATTCCCTCATCTGCGAATGACAAATGCGTGCATGAGTACTTTTCTCAATATTACACAGTATTCCCTGATACCAAAAAAGATAAACATGGCTGCAGCTGTAAAGTCAAGTACTGTATGTTTCTAATGTATTTATCAGCTATACAGATGGGGCCTTAATCTGCTGTTCCACGGACCTCAATTGTCACTTGGTTATTGCTCTGGGATCACAAATATAAATACAATCAAGCTCTTCCAGATATCAAAAACCTCTTGAGATAACCTATTTGAGCTTCTGGCCCACTTTGGAATTAAGACAGAGCAAACTACATCAGGGCATGTTGTGACTCACGGGAGGACAGGTGTTCCCTGATCAACGGTTAAGATTCCAGTTGTCATTTTTCTGCTTTACCCCTTCATGACTGAGCTTGTTTTTAGTGTCTGTTCGTTAATGACTGACGCACCTTTGACATTTTTGCTGTGTGATTCTTCCACGGCAGTAATATACTTCCTTACTAAGTGCACCCACAGATATTATATATTGTTTGTTAGAGGACAGATAGGTACACATATGTGATATAAATATATAGCCCTAACGCCTCACTTAGGACTAATAAAATATATTAAAAAAAGAGGTAAAACTTATTTTTAAAAAAACAAATTTTTCCCAGTTTTGATTATTAATATTTTTTGGAAAAATAGCACAGCTAAATAAAATGCATTAAAATGAATTCATTTATTTGGAAACATCTCACATCCCTAGAATTTTAGAACATTTTCTGTACTTCTCAGCCTAAAACTAAAAGCCAACATTTTTTTTCTCTAAAAAATTATAGTGGTCATCTGGCATAAATTGTCACTGTCACTAAGTGTCACACTTTGTGACCGCGACATACCTTGAACATCACTGTCACGCAACTCAGCTGCCGATTTTCACTTTAGGGGGTTGATTTTTATAATAAACGATAGTATAACAATATATTTAAATATAGAATTTTTTTTTAAATGTATTTTTTATTTTTTTACACTTTCCACAATTGTTTTAACATTTTTTAGGGCTGTGAAAATTAAAGATTAATTTCTCGATTAATCGTTAAACTTTTTGATCGATTAAAATTATTTTGATCGCTAATGAAAACACTCACCTCTCCGCCAGCTTCCGGGAGTCCCGTCGGCGATGTCGATGTCCGTGACGTCACCGGACTCCTCCCCCTCTTCCCCAAGTGGCTCCGTCGGCTAACGAAGGGAAGGGGAGGAGTCCGGTGACATCTATGTCCGTGACGGCTGACTCCTCCCCCCTCCGTTAGCCGATGGAGCCACTTGGGACGGTGAGTTTTCCCAAGAAACTTTCTGCACGAGCGCCAGCCAAGGCATTGGCCTATACACATACAGCACAGCAATGAAGTAATAAAATGAACTAGGATCACACTAATCCAGCACGTTATTATTCTGAGTTGCCCCACTCAAGCGGCGGCCATATTGAGTGGGGCACGTGAGATTAATGACGTGCTGGATTAGTGTGATCCAATTTATCAATGTTTGGTTATTATTATGCGGCTCCAAACTTGTCAGCATCAGTGTCACTAAAGGCTTCGGATCACTCCCAGAGCGATCAGAAGTCTGCAACATTGTTGTAGAATAGAAACATGTAGCTATATGTTTCTATTCTGAAACATTTAGAAAAATGCCGGTACACAAAGGGATCTCCTAATTCCAATCTGTACCAGCTGTCAAACAGTAACAGCAAGTGCGGTAACTACCACTCTGCTATTACTGACTGTAAAAGCTTAACTCTTTCATTAATGGATGCCTCCACACTGAGGCATACATTAATGAATGGTAGCTGCTGCTTCTTAGTGGTTACGGGCATTACAGATCATCTGCATACATCAGTGTACGTCTCCTGTCACGAAGGGGTTAAGTTACAAATTATTCTAAGGGGCTTAAATCAGTAAGGCAGCAGAAAGGACAATTTGATAATGCAAAGGGCAGCAATACATAAAAGCAAATAACATTTCAGCTTATTTTGCACATAGCTCTTTGACCACTGAACAAACCTATATGTGGGTCAGTTAATACTGATAAAAAAAGCTTGGTCCTTCCACACTCTACCTGTTAAACAGGTAGCTGAACTAGCTCATGCCCCACGGCCTGCACCACCCTCACCTTGTGGTTAATAATGTCATTCATTCGTCGTGTAGCCTCTGAGGTGTGAGATTCAGGGAAACATTTCTTTGGGATGACTCCATATTTTTCTATAGGAAAGAAGGATATAAAGGATATAAATGCATCATTGGGTAATTATTTAGTAATAAAGAAAGTACCAGAAATAACAGAACTGATAACATTTAAAGTGCATTGATAGAGCAGGCAAGAATTAGAGGTTAAAACCCTTGTCATTTTTTCACTGCCATCCAGGGCTCTGTTAGAAAGATTTCCCCTCACTTCCTGACCTGCTGAAAATGTTTTACGTTATAGAAGTGATGGGGAACTCTCCAGCAAAAACAGACAGACAGAAACATTTGTTCATTATTATTTTATATGTGATATTGTTACTTTAGCACACTTTAAATCTGAAATACAGGCACAAAAAATTCATTGAAATATATTGCTAAAACGCCACAAAGCACATAAATCCACATTGTGTGCACTAAATGCCGTTGAGAATCCTAATACCGCCTTGTAAAATTAGCGCTGACATCACCGAGCAGCACAAACTATGTAGACAGCAAAGCTATCAGTGGGAGTAGATTTTCCCACTACAAGCTGCCCAGAAAACTACAGGCAGGGTGGATACAAGACCAGTCACCCTGCACAAGGAGAGAGAGCAGCATTGACCGGTCTTCATTAAAGTCAAAGTGCAGGAGTGGTTTCATGCTGGATTATTGCACGGATCTGGAACAAATGCATAAAGACCAAGATTCAAATAAGAATACAGATACCTCTAGTATTTAGACAATATTTGTAAAGTTTGGTTTTAAAGCCCATCTCTAGGCAAAGGGTTGAGTGCTCATTTTTTTCTAGGGGACGCAAAAAAAAAAAAGCTTGCTTCTTCTCCCCATCCACTCTGAAAGTTGGAATTCCCTTGGCATCCTCACGTCTAATGCCGCTCTATGGACCTGTATAAGACATGATGACGTGATATCACTGGAGCATAGAGAAGAAGAAGCTGTGGGAATCAGTCTAGCTGCCTGGACAGAGATGGCAGGAGCGGGAATCAGATAAATAAATAAGCTTTAATAGGGTCCCCTAGACAAAACAACCACTTAAAAGGAGAACTATGGGGTCAGTGTTTTTCCCCATAGTTCTCCTTAGGGTAACGAGAGGACACAAACTAGCGTCCTCCCGTTACCCTAAGCTCAGTATACCGCGAGCTACAGCTCGCGGTATACTGAGACGCTGCAGCCGGAGCGGATCCCGACTGAGATGACGGGATCCGCCCAGCTGCGTGAGTGACAGTTGGCTCTGCCTATCTAGAGGCAGAGCCAACTGTACCCGCCCCCTCACCGTCCGTTCCGCCAGTTAGCGCTGGTGGATAGGGGAGGGGGGAATCCATCCCCTCCCCCTGTCACGGCAGAGAGCCGTGACAGGATCGAGAGGTGAGCGAACCCGGTATGTGTTCACTCAACTCCCGATCAACTGAGCCGACCTGTGACAGTCTCATTGTCACAGGTCGGCTAGAACTATGAGGTGAGTGAAAAGCACTCACCTCATAGTTCTCCTTTAACCCTTGCATTGTGGGGGTAACCCTACTGGAAGGGTAAGTTTTTGTTTGCCCGGAGAAGGGCTTTAAGTGGTATTGCAGCTTGTATGTATCAGGCTAACACGTTGGTGCTAAATTCTGACAATTGTTAGCTGATATCAGGTTTCAGAATTGTACAAAGTTGGTTATAGTAAAAAAAACAAAGCACCGCTACTGTATTGTTAGCTCTTACCAATGAGGTTAACCAGCATATCCCACTGTCCTCCATCGTTGGTGGGGTTTGAAAGCAGGAACTGCATAAGTCTCCCATCGATTGGCTCATTCAAACGTGCAGTTTCAACAAAGGCATTTAGGAAATAATTGCAGCGTTCAATCTGTGCGGTTAACAAATTGATAAAATAAAATTAGCATGAACAGTATTCCACAGCAAACATTTAATGGCATCTGCAAAGGGGGCAGCATACCTGAAAGAATTTTATTGTATAAGAACCTAGCAATAGGGAGCAGGATACAATCACACTAATTGGCTATGACTGCATAGATTGAGCAAGTTTAATGGGAAATACCAGATGAAAAATACATTGAGGGGAATTCATCAAAACTGGAGCAGACAAAATCTGGAGCAGCTGTGCACGGCAACCAATCAGGTTCTCTCTTACATTTTCAAAGCTTTACTGAATAAACTGAAGATAAAAGCTGATTGGTTACTATGGGCAACTGCTCCAGATTTGATCAATTCCCCTCATTCTGGTAAAATGTTATGTCCTCCACCAATGGCTACAAACCTTGTCCCAGAAAAACAGATAGGACTGACTGAACTCAAACTCTTCAAGGTTAAACTTCTTCATAAGAGGCAACCTCATCACATTCAGACAGGAAAAGATCCAACACCGTCCTGAAAGACAAAGCACATTCCATCATGTAGCAAACTATTAACTCTAAGCATCTAGTGTACTAGGCTGTGGAATAAAATCAGGAAGAATTAAACATTTATTGCTTTATATTCTTAAATTGGTCCAAGTACTAAAATAAAAAAACATATTAAAATATAGAAAATGGATCAATATTTGTGCGGACAACACTCCAAAATATTAAATGGATATCACCAGTAAAGAAGCTATGAATGGAAAACTATAAATGGTATTTTGTTGTGGTTTATTGTTCTATTTGTTATTTGTATAAAACTATACACATGTACATTTCCAAAGCTTGTTGGGCTTTCTAAAAAGAAAAGCCTAGCACTAACTTCATGATTCAGGCAGAGAGGGAGAGTGGGACCCCGATAATAGCCAAAGAAGGTGTGCAAACCCAGGAACCAAAGCACTGAGATCTCCCAAACAGAGTCCCTGAGAGATATAAGAAATTATCTTGTGGTTTAGAGGAGAACTATGAGGTGAGTGCTTTTCACTCACCTCATAGTTCTAGCCGACCTGTGACAATGAGACTGTCACAGGTCGGCTCAGTAGATCGGGAGGGGAGCGAACACATACCGGTGTTCGCTCACTTCTCGATCCTGTCACGGCTCTCTGCCGTGACAGGGGAGTGGCTGGATTCCCCCCTCCCCGCTCCGATCCTCCAGCGCTGACTGGCGTATCGGACGGGGGAGGGGGCGGGTACAGCTGGCTCTACCTCTAGATAGCTGTCACTCACGCAGCTGGGTGGATCCAGACATAATTATCGGGATCCGCTTCAGCTGCGGCGTCTCAGTATACCGCGAGCTGTAGCTAGGGTTATACTGAGCTTAGGGTGACAGGAGGACGCTAGTTTGTGTCCTCCTGTTACCCTAAGGAGAACTATGGGCAAAAGCCCTAACCCCATAGTTCTCCTTTAACTCTCCAGCATCTACCAAAAACAGAAATATCCATTTTAACTTGATTGACTAATTAAACCTGAAGTGGGCCAACACTTTATTGGGACATTAGCCAAGTTGAAATAAGGTACCTCTAAAGTTGTTAGCCCCGCTATTGGCTGCTGCATCTTTCTTGAGAAATGTTACTTACATACAGACACTGCCAGAGATATCGTCGCTGAAGTTCCAGCGGTAATACTGACAGTCAAGGCTGAAGTACAGTGATCATAGCAGACTGCTCCCACTGCAGCTCCTCCATTCAGGAAACATCTTGTATTCCTTTGAATGAATACAAGGCATTCTTTGATTGGTCATGGGAGATTGTTACATTAATACGCCCCTTGTCCAATCACAGAATGCCTTATACCCTTTGAAAAGAAGACTGGATGGAGGGGCTGCAGAGTGAGTTTGTCTATATGATACAATAAGACTCCTGTGTCATTTTTAAGAGTTCGAGTACTAAAGACAAACTTGCCACTAACCAATGGAAAAAGATTACACATGAGATGTACATCGTATGAACCTGAGAGGTGCCACTGGGTTATTCAACATCAGATCCCTTTGTGAAAAGCGTATGGATGGAGTTAATCCAGGCCCCCAGATTAGTCCCTCATCTCATAAGTGAGTTTATATAATGGAAGCCTGGAGTTTACCAGCCCTTTCCAATCAGCTAAGGAGGGCAAGCTTGGATGTTTCCACACTAGAAATATTGCTTTTTGGCTGTAGCAGCATTACATTCACAGCAGTATTTGGGGGTCACAAACATTACTCAGCATATTTCTACATAACCTGGAAGGGTGTCACATAAACATGTATGCCATGGTTTAGGAAAAGTAGCAGTTTATCAAGACAGCAAATGAATACCTGAGAAACAGCAACGGAATTTTGATTATCCACTAACACCAGCCTTTTTCTTTTTAAAGTTTGATCTGGATGGTGTGACTGACGGCTAGAACTTCTGTTCTGATGTGTTCCCCCAACAAAGAGATTTATCTTCACTTTCTTTTCATTTACGCTTTGTCACATACAGATACAGGTGTTTCCGAAGCACAGGAAATAATGGGAAATCTCCCCCATGGGGGACAAGCCAGCAATAAAAAGATGATGGTGGTTATATAACCCGTATACAAATGATTAAAATAAAGCTGTTTTATTGCGGTTTGCTTTTCTTTTGGAAAGATTTTCCTATCCCAATGACACAGGTACAGGCATCACCCATAGGAACAGAAACCGCAAGAGAAACAATAATCTCCCAACATGCTAGGCTGTGGCAATGATTATAGAAAAGTGAGGTCCTCTCATAACAGTATTTAACATGTTTAAAAAATCTCATGGTAATTTGAAACAAGCTGATGGGGCCTACCTGAGTTTTTCTGGTTGGTGACAGGCTTGCCCTCCGTAGGAATGGTGTGCTGAAAGACATGTACACTGTCCTGAACAGTCTGCCTCTGTAGACACACTTCCAGTGGATCACTGCATGTGGCAACATTCTGAGCCAGTAGAAAACGGGGGTCAGACTTCAGCTTCTTCCTGAAGGAAGCGGTCTTCTCCAAGCTCAAACCTGGGAGACAAGACAAGTGTATAAGATAAATAGGTAATCATTTTATGTGGTGGTATCTGTGCTGGTGAGATAATTTACCTCTACAAGTTATAAGAGAACCATAAGGGACATTTATAAATTACTGAAAAGACCTGAACACAATGCTAAACCATGCCTCCATTTCCTCTCTACATCATGGCTGTTGAGGGAGCTGAACTGCCACTTCATATACACTGAGTGGCCAGATTATTATGACCACCTGACGTTTGTAGGCAAATTAGCTATAATTTTGCGCTGAAGTTGCTAGAGGGCCAGACCATTATAAATAGGGAAGCAGGTTGTTTACCACGACAGTAGAAGTGATTTGTTTCTGAAGATACGGGTAAACAACGCGATTTAACAGCCTTTGAACGTGGGATGATTGTTGGCGCTCGGAGCCATGGAGCGAGTATCAGCAAAACAGCAGAATTCGTTAAATGTTCAAGAGCAGCTGTTGTTAAAGTGTTTAAAGACTGGACTGTCAGCCGAAAATCTGGGTCTGAACGTGCGAATTGTGGCCGTCAGCGACTAGGAGTGTGGTTTTTTCTAACCAACTGAAGGACCAATGCTGATGGGATTTTGTTTGTTTCAAGCTGGTTTTGCCTTCCTATACAAGTCTAGAAGAATGCAAAAGTCACTTGAAGCAGGTTAAATACACCTGTCAATGAATTCTAAGTGACCTCATAAGATAGTGCTGCTCCTTCCCCACCCCTCTGCCACCGGCGGCAGGTACGGGCGGCTGTGCGGGGGGATGGAGAAGCTGTCACTAGTCCAGCAGAATGTGCTGCAGGCACCGCCAGTCAGCACATTCTGCTGTGTGGGAGAGGACCCTCTACACTAAGCCCCGCCCCTTGGCTGCCGAGACACAGAAGAAGGTGCGGCAGGAGAGGTAAGGTAAGTCTGGACCAGGAAGGGGGGGGGTGCAGGGAAGGGGGGGCTGGTGGTATTCTGCATTGCTGACTTTTATTATAATGTATTGCTGAGACTTGTCCTGCATATCCCAGCAATGCATTATATTTTAAGTAGGGACACACCAGTGCCAGTACTGGCACTGGTGTAAAGGGGGTCTTAACCATTCCCTGCTCTATCCAAATCGAATGTAGTGCCATACATTTTGGAGGATCCGGGGGCCGCCCAGAAACACATGTTGTCTGCACTCTGTTGGTTGTGGATCAGCATAAATTAGCATATTCCACAATATGTGGAAGCACAACATATGTACAGCCACAAGAATATCAGTTCCAGACTAGAACCATAAGGGCCCATTTACATCAGGGCCGACCGCTGGGGTGCATTTATCACATATTAACATGTGCTCGGTCGAAGGTTCTGTCCACCCATATTTAGCATGTAACAAGGTCGCCTTCCAAGCACAAGTACCCTTCACTTATTCACAAGGGGGGAGCAGCATCTGGATGCCCCCCTTATTAAAGAGGGTACCCTAATGCAAATAAGCCCCCCTACCCGCAGACCCCCACAACCAACGGTCCGGGGCTTTTGGGGAAGAAGTCCTTGTCCCCATCGGCAACGGGACAAGGAGCTTTTCCAGGGAACCCTCACAGTGCCAAGGGCATGTGGCCAGGTATGGTGCAGGAAGGGGGGAGGGCCTCGTTTGCCCCCCCGTCTGTGCTCGGATTGAGTCTTGTTAGGAATTTTAGGGGGGACCCCAGATTTTCGGGGGTGGGGTTCCTCCTTAAAGTTCCTACCAGATTTAAAAGAGCCTTGTATGACTTTGGGGGGAACCCTACGCATTTTTGTTATTTTATTTTTAACTTGGGGTCCCTCCTAACTTTTCTACCAGACCTAAAGGGTCTGGTATGGATCAGAAGGGGGACCCCCACACCGTTTTGTTTTTTAAATTTTCTTAACTTGTCATTTTTTTATTCTCCTTGCTACCTCGATGGTAGCAAGCAGAGTAACTGAGCTGAATGCCGTTCCGCGGCATTTGGCTATTCCGGCCCCTACGCCGGAGGTTCGGCTGGATCGAACAGCTCCTTCACTTCGGCTCAGCCAAACATGCTAAGCATGTTTGGCTGAAGTGAAGCCAGCCAATGTAAGGCTGATGTTAGCCAACGTAAATCTGAAATCAGCCATACAGGGCCGAAGTGAACAGCTGAACGGCGTTCGGCTCGGGTTATTCATTTGGCAGCTTAGTGTGAACTAGGCCTAAAAAATGCCCATACACTGCACGATTCTCGTACGAGAATCGCGGGAAATCCCGCGATCGTACGAGAGTCGTGCAGTGTATGGAAGGCGTGCAACCGTTTCTACTGTACGGTCGCACGTCTTCCGTCGAACCAGCATGCTAGAAAACCCGCCGGGAATCGTACGATTCTCGGCGAGTTAGTGACCTGCTGGTGCGACAACTGCCGAACGGGCCGGTGTGCGCACACGCACACTGCCCGTTTGCAGTCAACGTAAGCCCGCCCCTCATTACAGTCATCGTAAGCCCGCCCCTCAGGGGGGCGGGCTTGCGATTGTGGCAAGTACGATCTGCCTGTCCAAGATGGGCAGATCGTACGTTTTTTTAAGTACTTTACAACCATCGCAAGACTAAGGTCTTGCGATGGTTGTACAGTGTATTGCCACCTTTACTGAGCACACTGAAGAGAGAGGCTGATTGGTTGCCACTCACAGCTGCTCCAGTTTTAATAAATTCCCCCCTGTGTGCTTCCAGTCTAGTACTGGTTGTTGTGGTTCCACAATTATCCTGGCGATTGACCTTGCTCAGTCAGGCAGATTCCCAGCTAATGGGAAGAGCCCACCCTTCCACCCCACAACGTATATATCCCCCTGCAGCAGTCTGCAGCTCTGAGGCAACCTTGACACATCAACTGCAGTGACACTAAAATCTCATCATGTCTCTGGGAGGCACTGCCTCGTGGGACTTGTAGTGTCACAGCAGCTGACAAGGTTGCCTGCCCCCTTGTTAGTTTAACTTAAAAAATCTGCAGCTTTAATTACAATGATCCCTGGCGATCCTGGCCTGCAAGTCCTTGTTCGGGCACCTCCTGCTACAGGGTGACAACAGTCTGTCCCTCTCCCTTAATAGTGCACCTGCGTTGTCACCTCGTCACACAGGCTTCTGATTGAGACTACAAGGAGATGTGTCAACATTGCGAAAACATTAGTCCACTGTTGTCACCATCACAAAACCCACCCATGACTGAAGGGCACACGTAGACAGGAAGTGGCTGCAAAGAGGCTACAGGAGAGGAGTACTGAGATGAAACAAAGAAAATGAAATCACATATTTAATAGAACACAACATGTCAGTTGTTTATGCTTTACTATACTAAGACCCCATTCACACCCAAGCGATGTGAAGTGCTTCAACGCTTGGCACTCCATGTTATTCTATTGTGCCCGTTCCCATCGGAGCCCATATGTTGTCGCTCAACGTGCGGTAAAAATGCAGCAGCTTGGAAACAATTTGCGTGTTTTTGTTCCCAATAAACTTCAATGGGAGCAGCTGAAAAACATGCATTTTTCTTGTAGTTTTACTTCTAATAACCATCTCCTCCTCCTAGTAACACATTGGGTGAAACAGAATAATTGAAGACTGTGAAAACCACAACAGACACCAAGATGTCTACAGGGGCTTACTGTCATTCTGTCTGCTTTAAATACCCAATATATAGCCACACCCATCAATTAAACCCCGCCTTAAGAAAGTACGCCCCTTTTTCCCAGGCCCCGCCTATGACTCAGCAGCCACGGGAGTGAACATTATAACAATATCCTCAAATGGTCCCCGTTTCGGATCTCGTTGCCTAGACCGGGATTTTAACCCGTCCCTTCCCCCTTTTACCTGTGCACATGGTATATTTCTAAGCCTACAGATGCGGCACCGCAGACAATCCCGTCAGAATGACCCGGCAACTCTCGCACTCTCTTCTCTGTTTCCGGGGCCGGAACAGGAACTGCTCAACAGAGACAGCGTGTGACTGGAGGAGCTGGAACTGCCGGGGGGCGGGGCCACACGAAACATGTGACCGGCTCGTCTGAAATGTGCGAGAAGTGAAAGGGAAACTGAGTTGCACGGAAAGAGAAGGAGGGCTGAGGGTTCACTGCATCATATGTCGGACATCCAGGCAGTAGTACTAGTAGGCATGCCGTGAGACAGGAATAGGGGGCCGGACACTCGTTTCTGTGTGTCAGACTGCGAAGCAGGAATGGGCCGCCGGGCACTCGTTGCTTTGTCAGGCTGCCAGCTATGAGAGGGAAAGCCTGTGTTCGGGCACTTATTGCTGTGTGTCAGGCTGTAATGCAGGAGTGGGCGGGCCAGGCATTCATGGCTCAGGCAGGAGTTGCCGGGCACTCATTGTTCTCTCAGGCTCCTAGGCAGGAGTGGGCGGGCTCGGGAACTCCTTGCTCTGTGTCAGGCTGCCAGTGTTCTATCAAAGTTTGTGACTGTGTTAGAATGTGTGACTGGTCACACATTTTAACGAGTTCCTGCCCAGTTTTTCGGCGGTTGAATGTGTGACCGGCAAAAGGTGAAGAATTCCAACGCTTTCTCAGCTGTTCCAGGGCAGATCGACATTGCAGATTGTATGTGCAGGAGAACTGACCTGCCCTGAAACAGCTGATCGGTCCTGAAACGTCACTTCCATCCGACTTTGTGGAATGTGAGATCGCACTCACAAAGTCCCATTTCAGGACCGAACAGCTGTTCCAAGGCAGATCGATTCTCCTGCACATACAATCTGCGATGCCGATCTGCCCTGGAACAGCTGAGAAAGCGTTGGAATTCTTCACCTTTTGCCAGTCACATATTCCACTGCTGAAAAACTGGGCGGGATCACATCAAAATGTGTGACCAGTTACACATTCCAACCCAGTCACAATCTTTGATAGAACACCGGGCAGAATTGGGTGGGCTCGCAAACTCAGTGTCCTGTTTCAGGCAGCCATGTTGCATTATTTTTTTTACTTACAGGTTTGTAAAATTCCCCCCAAAGCATACATGTTATAAAAACACGGGACCTGTAAGATAAAACGATGACACTGCTGAATTTTTACATCCTGCAATAGTTGCGCAAATATTTATTAAAACAGTATTTTGGGAAAGAATACACAAAAATATTTTTTAGCACTCACAAGCACAACATAATTTTTTTGCCCAATATAAATACCTAAAATAAATAAAACCGCATTGAGTTAATATATAGCAAATCTCTGTAAATTGTAAAATGTGCCTTTTTGCAAAACAGTGAAAAATCAGGTTGACTCCACGCCTGTGTGATGTGGTAATGTCCGACCCGTGTGTGCAGTGTGATCAAATCAGCCAGGTAGACATTATATCGCAATGTACAGCAATGTGCAGTGCATCGTGGGCCGACATCCTTGGAGCTGTTCTCTCACCAACCTTCCTGTCCCTTCCATTGTCCTGCTGGCTTGTACTTCATTGTACCAGTACACCTACATATGACATGGTGGCCAAGGCCCTGTCGACTCATCTGTGCAGCACTGAGAACACCACCCACATGTCCCTTTACCAATAGTCTCGTGACCCTTCCCCATTTATTATACCGGCAAGCCATAACCCTGGCCTCAACAACTGCCTCCTCTGGCACAAGTAGCCCCGCTGGCCACAGTCTTTCCTATCACCTATACTGAGATGAACCTTTTCCTCCTGCCAAGGTGGTAGACCACAACTGTGTTACCTCACCAACTTCATCATCCTATTAAAGCTGAGTTCTGAGCAAAGTATTCAAACTTTTGAAACCTCCCATTCCAACCCCTTTAAAAACATGAAAAGGAACTTTGCACTTGCATGGCTCCTTTATTGAAACAATCCAAGTTTTTTGTTTTTCCTAGTGATGCCATTGAAGGTCTCGACCTTAGATCTCCACAGCATCAGCACGTGGGAAGCGTCAGCAGGACATCTTGCGTGTACTTGTATGGGCGCTCTACGTGTCTTCGTGTACTCGTAAGGGCGCCCTACGTGTCTTCCTGTACTCGTATGGGCGCTCTACGTGTCTTCCTGTACTCGTATGGGCGCTCTACGTGTCTTCCTGTACTCGTATGGGCGCTCTACGTGTCTTCCTGTACTCGTATGGGCGCTCTACGTGTCTTCCTGTACTCGTATGGGCGCTCTACGTGTCTTCCTGTACTCGTATGGGCGCTCTACATGTCTTCCTGTACTCTTATGAGCGCTCTACGTGTCTTCCTGTACTTGTAGGGATGCCCTGCATGCCTTCCTGTACTCGTATGGGCACCCTCCGTGTCTTCCTGTACTTGTAAGGATGCCCTGCATGCCTTCCTGTACTCGTATGGGCACCCTCCGTGTCTTCCTGTACTTGTAAGGATGCCCTGCATGCCTTCCTGTACTTGTATGGGCGCTCTACGTGTCTTCGTGTACTCGTATGGGCGCTCTACGTGTCTTCCTGTACTCGTATGGGCGCTCTACGTGTCTTCCTGTACTCGTATGGGCGCTCTACGTGTCTTCCTGTACTCGTAAGCGCGCCCTACGTGTCTTCCTGTACTTGTAGGGATGCCCTGCATGCCTTCCTGTACTTGTATGGGCACCCTCTGTGTCTTCCTGTACTTGTAGGGATGCCCTGCATGCCTTCCTGTACTCGTATGGGCGCTCTACGTGTCTTCGTGTACTCGTAAGGGCGCCCTACGTGTCTTCCTGTACTCGTATGGGCGCTCTACGTGTCTTCCTGTACTCGTATGGGCGCTCTACGTGTCTTCCTGTACTCGTATGGGCGCTCTACGTGTCTTCCTGTACTCGTATGGGCGCTCTACGTGTCTTCCTGTACTTGTAGGGATGCCCTGCATGCCTTCCTGTACTCGTATGGGCACCCTCCGTGTCTTCCTGTACTTGTAAGGATGCCCTGCATGCCTTCCTGTACTTGTATGGGCGCTCTACGTGTCTTCGTGTACTCGTATGGGCGCTCTACGTGTCTTCCTGTACTCGTAAGCGCGCCCTACGTGTCTTCCTGTACTTGTAGGGATGCCCTGCATGCCTTCCTGTACTCGTATGGGCGCTCTACGTGTCTTCCTGTACTCGTAGGGGCGCCCTACGTGTCTTTCTGTACTTGTATGGATGCCCTGCATGCCTTCCTGTACTCGTATGGGCACCCTCCGTATCCTCTTGTACTTGTAGGGATGCCCTGCATGCCTTCCTGTATTCGTATGGGCACCCTCCGTGTCTTCCTGTACTTGTAGGGATGCCCTGCATGCGTTCCTGTACTCGTATGGGCACCCTGCATGTCTTCCTGTACTTGTAGGGATGCCTTCCTGTACTCGTATGGGGAACCCTGCGTGTCTACCTGTACTTGTAGGGATGCCCTGCATGTCTTCCTGTACTTGTATGGGCACCCTGCATGTCTTCCTGTACTCGTATGGGCACCCTGCGTGTCTTCCTGTACTTGTAGGGATGCCCTGCATGTCTTCTTGTACTTGTATGGGCACCCTGCATGTCTTCCTGTACTTGTATGGGCACCCTGCGTGTCTTCCTGTACTTGTATGGGCACCCTGCGTGTCTTCTTGTACTTGTAGGGATGCCCTGCATGTCTTCCTGTACTTGTATGGACACCCTGCATGTCTTCCTGTACTTGTATGGGCACCCTGCGTGTCTTCCTGTACTTGTAGGCATGCCCTGCATGTCTTCCTGTACTTGTATGGGCACCCTGCATGTCTTCCTGTACTTGTATGGGTACCCTGCATGTCTTCCTGTACTTGTATGGGCACCATGCATGTCTTCCTGTACTTGTAGGGATGCCCTGCATGTCTTCCTGTACTTGTATGGGCACCCTGCATGTCTTCCTGTACTTGTAGGGATGCCCTGCATTTCTTCCTTTACTCGTATGGGCACCCTACATGTCTTCCTGTACTCGTAGGGGCGCCCTTCGTGCCTTCCTGTATTTGTAGGGATGCCCTGCATGCCTTCCTGTACTCATTGGGGCACGATATGTGTTTTATTGCACTCGTAGGCATGCCCTGTCAGATTACATCAGCGGCCATTGAGGATGTTCCCCTGTCATTGCTGCAGTCCAGTCAATGATTTTAAATCTTTTGCGCCTTCAGCACGCTCAAAGCTTTCCTCAACAGTCACATCGAACAATTGCAGTGTTCTGTTGTGACCATCAAAGGCAGAATTATGTTTTCAATCAGACAGATAGTCTGCCGCCATTCTGGAGTGTGCAGGGTCTGTAACTTGCTGTATATAAACATAAGAAGCTGACAGCTCCACCCAAGGAAGCAGAGTAGTGATCCTGCAGATATCAAAGCCTGTCTTTCTTTGGAGATGTCTTGTCCAAAGAAATATTGCAGAGCGCCAGGTAAGGCAGAGTTGTAAACAGCAAAGAAAAGTTCGCCTTTGTTTTCTGGCTAATCACTACTCTACTGCCTTGGATGGTGCTATCAGTGTCTTAGTTAATATGCATAGTGATGGGCAAATCTGCCCCAGTTTGATCGGCCAAACTTAGAGGCGAATCCCACTGAAGACTAAGGGGAGTGAATCTTTCTGCCAGTTTTTAGGGCTAATAGGCAAACTACTGTAAAAAAAAAGACATACACTAAGGAACAGTATGATTTTTCCTGACATCTACACATACACTGACAGTGCTTGTTTGCCTGTGGAATGGATTCTTTTACAACCAGCTTGTCTTACATACAGCAGCAGCACCCCAAAATGATGCATTCCAGCTTCAAAACTAGGCTTTTTTCTTCAAGTAACTTTAGAAGTGACAAGGTATGACCTGCAGATGGAAATTGGCCAATAGTTTGCTGTCGATGTCCTCATCCTCACTGATGGAAAACAGTCTTGTCGCTGGCCAGTTTCTATCAGGCTCTCATTAAGGATTAATGGGTCCACAGATGATACAGCAATGTAAAATTGGCCAGCAGCAGGACATTTTTAATGAGAGACAACCGGCCAAAATGTACTAGGGAAAAAAGTACAGGTAGATGTTTTACTAATGAATTAAGAGACCGCAGATGACATAGCTGTGAAAAATTGGCTGGCAGCAGGACAATTTTAAATAGCAAGACTAGGCCTAAATGTACCAGATACAAAGAGCATAGGCTGGGGCTCTACTACAAGAATTAGGATACCACAGCAGTGTAACATTGGCCTGTAGCAGGACAGTTATAATCGGGGATAATAGGCCAAAATGTACTAGAGACCAAGGGGTCTATTCACAACCAATTCACAGAGCCATTTGCCCTACGCATCTCTCTAAACGAATAGACGCAAAAACGAGTGTTCTTAGATATATTTTTTTCTCAGGTTGCATGTACCTAATGTATTACCACATTTTGGACACTAGATGGAGCTGAGGTACTGAGGATAAAAAGGTATTTAGCAGCGAAAGTGACCACTGACATCAAATCAACATAAAATGAAAGGGAAAAAACAAAACAAAAATGCAGCAAAGGGGCTGACTGCTCAAAAAGCTAGCAATCAGAATTAAAGTTTTCTAACTGACCCTAATATCTCCTTATGCAGTTTGTCAGCTTTCGCTACAGCAGTTTTCAATATACTGTCACTATGACTGCTCTGTGTACCAGAACACAACCCCGGAACTGATGCCTTACCAACGTTAACTCATCTGTATGGCATCACTCTCATTGTCCTTTCTCTTACTAATTCTCCCATTACTCTTCCCCATGCAAACCACAACCAAATTATCTTTCTTCCCCCAACCTATGTATACTACTGTAATGAATGTTATCTTGAATAGGAGGGACACACTGTTTTTCTGGAAATGCTCACAAGATGATTGTCATCTATAGTGCAACCACACTCCAACCAACTGCTCCCACTTCATTGCGGTATGACACAAAGATTTTGCAGTAATTGTTATAAGTGCAACGTTTCTCCAATTTCCATTTTGTATTTTTATGCTTCTAATGAATTGGGCTGTACTGGAGTTTTGAACGTAAGGCCTTATGTTGGCACATTTGCTGCTTTACCACTACCACTGCATGTGCTGCAGAAACTCAAGATATTCTTCTTGCTTGCCCATCAGCTGCCTTTGGCACATAGCCACATGCAGCCATTACATATGGATTACAGTCTTTTGACTTACAACTCTAACTGAGAGGATCCACTGCAAACAGACAGCTGTTCAGAAAAGGACACGACTAAGCAGGTGTGGCTCTTGTTCGCAAAATACTCATCCACTCACTTGTTATATCACGTTTTGACTATTGCAACTCCATCCTCATTGGTCTACCTCTACACAGGCTATCTCCCCTTCAGTCTATCATGAATACAGCTGCTAGACTCATTCACCTAACCAACTGCTCAGTGTCTGCAACCCCCCTCTGCCAATCCCTCCTTAGGCTTCCAATAGCCCAAAGGATAAAATTCAAAATATTAACAACCACTTACAAAGCCATCCACAACTCTGGCCCCTGCATATATCTCAAACCTTGTCTCAAAGTATCACCCTAACCGTCCCCTCCGTTCTTCCAAAGACCTCCTGCTTTCCAGCTCCCTCATGAACTCCTCCCATGCTCACCTCCAGGACTTCACTAGAGTCTCTCCCATCCTATGGAACTCTCTACCCCAACCTGTCAGTCTATCCCCCACACTGACGGCCTTTAGGCGATCCCTTAAGACCTATCTCTTCAGGAAGCCTATCCCACCTCAACCTAACTGCTCAACCATCACATTCTCAAACAATTCATCCTCCACACAGCTACCTCCTCATGTATCACTTGCCCCTCCCTTTTAGATTGTAAGCCCTCACGGGCAGGGTCATCCTTACCATCTTGTTTTGAATTGTATTGTAATGTCTTCCTTATATTGTAAAGCGCTGCGCAAACTGTTGGCGCTATATAAATCCTGTATAATAATGATGATTGGAGCATCAGGGTCCCTCTTTGTTTTTTCTTAAATGTTCCAGAAACAGTTTATCAGGCGGATCCGATGCCGAGTGTAAGTCTATGGGCAGCCGCGTGTAAACGGATGGGCGTCCGTTTACACCCGACTCCAGCCAGGTCAGAATAAAGAAATGGATCAGAGATATGTTTTGCCGGACCTGATCACGCCAGATCGAGGGTAATCAAATGTAAACGGGCACACGTCTGTTTACTTCCGATTCCCCATAGCCAGAGATGGGGTCCGGTAATTGTATTTTTTCCCTCCATCGCAGAATGGAGGAAAAAAACTGTACAGACACGTACTGCTGTGATCAGGCAGTGCAAGGATCTTCTCCTCATCAGCCCGTGTGCAAGAGCCTAACATAACATAAAACCTTCAGTGTGAGAGTATAAACCCCAAATGTGCCCGGCTCTGAATATTTTTCTCCAGTGACGTGAGCCAATGTATGCTTCCCTAGGGTTACTAAAAAAGTCTGGGAATACAAGAGTATGAGTTTTTTCTTTTTTTTATCATAAAATGTCAGTGTGGGAATATATAAGCAATGTACGCCAGAGTAAGAGGAGAATGCAGTTACACTAAAATCCACTTAGGGAAAAAAACGGCTTCGCTTTTCCAGAAGTCCATACATGGAAAAAAGAAATGTTAGAATGGGCCTCACGAATAGGACAGTCTGGTATATGTAACCGAAGCTTTAAAGGACAGGCAGCCATGAAAAGATACACATAGAAAAAAAAGTACTAAAATCTTGCATAGGTGTGTAAGCAGAATTCAGGTCATTTTCAAAAATGTTAAATGTGCAGCCTTCATTAAAAAAAAAACAATGCCTTGCAGTCTTGCTATGAAGGTCTTCTTCTCTTACAGGGTGACAATGCTCTTTTGCTGTCTCCCAATTATTTTTCTGGTTGTCACCTTTTCACACACTCTGTAAAACCAGACAGTGGCGTGTGAACAGTAGTTTAAAAAAGTGGGCTGTCCATTTTAAAAGCAAACAGGTGGCAATGCCGCAATAAAGTATGTGCAGCTATCAATCCCAATGTGCTGTGACGCTGACTACATTCCATTGAAGCTGAACTCCGGGATAAGCAAATAGTATCTAAATGGAAGAGACATGTAATCTTACTTGAATCTTGGTGAGCTTTGTTTATTTCTTGCACATCTTTGCAGCAATTCATTGTGAAACTTTACATCTGTGCAGGACCTTCCTGTAATAAAAACCAATCACTGCCTCCCTCTTTCTTCTAGTGCAGGGTGACTGGTCATGCATCCACTCCCTCCGGTAGTTTTCTGCAGTCTGCCTGTAGTAAGTGGTTTTGCTGGGTCCCTCCCACAGCACTGCTCTCTACATAGGCAGAGTACGCCAGCAAAACATGGTGCGAAAAAAACACACTATGGGGGAAATTTGTCAAAATCTGGAGCAGTTGCCCATGGCAACCAATGGGCTTTTATTTTCAGTTTGTTCAGTAAAACTTTGAAAATGAAAGAGAGAAGCTGATTGGTTGCCGTGCACAGCTGCTCCAGATTTTGTCTACTCCAGTTTTGATAAATTCCCCTCAATATATACAGTATTATAGATAAAGTAATGGTAACAGTTGGCATCAGGGGGAGGGATCTGCAAAACCCCTATAACTCAGTCAATGGCTACCATGGCCTAACAAATAGCCTACTGCAAAGCTTTCATGGAACATTCCTATAAACTTTTGTAAAGGAGAAAAAGATCCAGTACACAGGTTGGGGGATCCCTCAAGAAATAGGATCTAAAACAACCTACCAAGTATGTACTAACAGGGGTAGGGAAGGGAAAGGGGAAGAGGAACATGGAAAGAAGGTAAAGAAGAGTAAAAGGAAGCAGAAGATGGAAAACCGAAGAAATGAAAAGTAAGCAAAAGAAAGCCCAAGGAAAAGAGCTATACAGATAAGGTTCAGAGAGGGTTCACCTGTGCATTGCTCTTTTCATATTGTATTATCTGGGTTTGCAAAGGTGCTTAGTCCAAACAAAGTGGATTTATATACGCTGTGGCTAATGAGGAATATATATCAATGTCATCTTTAAGGAAAATATATTTATCACTTCTCACAAAGGTCCTGGTACCTCCCTGACAATGACTTAGTCTGATTTTTGCTCTATAATGATAGATTCATGTTTGTTCAGGAATTGTTCATTGTAGGCATCTACTTCCTGGACTAAAATGCTGTCTGAGTATCTTTCTGCCATCAGATGCTGCCTTCACCAGGGGCGTCCCCAGGTGTGGTGTCACCTGGAGTGGCTGCCGGGAGACACCACACTGGGAGGTCATTGCGCAGGTGCTTGATGTTATCACACGTGCATAATGATGTCAAGCACGTTTACCTGCCGGCGGCCATCCTGGTAATGGACACCAGCAAAGAGAGGAGGGGACGTTCAACCGGTGGGATAAGGTATGTCTCGTCTCTCATAGAACTGTCGGGCTCTCGGTCCATGACCGAGTGACTGACTTTTCACAGGGGGTGACACCAAAATGACATCAGTCATTTTGGTGTCACCCCCTCCGATGATGTAACCTGGTGTAGGCCGCACCCCCCTTGTGGTGCCACTGGCCATCTCATAACACTGTTACTGGCTTAGTTCACCAATAGCTGTCTCACATCAGCCCCTTGACTTTGTAACCCGCTCCGAAATTACCGGATGAGGTTTTGCTAATAAAATGTTCAACTTTAGTACTAACAGGATTGTCTCAGAGCCAAACCTGCACTTAAAAATGTTAGAGAATGAAAGTGTAAATGATGTTGCTATGATGTCATGCTGGCAGTTCTTAATTTAGAACCTTTGACAAATGCAGTCCAATGGCAGCATTCTTTCTAGTCCTGCAGCAATGTTGCCATGCCTAGAAGTGTCCACCAGAGGGCTCTATAAACTCACACTATGCAACTTGAACTAGAAGCACTAAAGTTAATAAGTAAACATGGGAGGCCATTGAAAATGGCATTCTAGCATATGCACATGTCATGCTATCAAAATGCTAAACCTAACTGCAGAGGTTGTTAAGCACATTAACTGGCATGTAAATGCATTATACACCCATTTTGTTTTTGGCATCAAAATGCTTGAATAAATCCCTTACCACAAAGCTTTCTAAAACTACAAAAATCACTTACAAGGCAGAAATACTGATTTACTGATATACTGCTTTAGTGTGAGAGATAACATCTTTATTAGTGAAGTGTCTCTACTGCTCAGCTCTGTGAAATAAAGGAAGAACAGACACTGCTCCAACAACAATGTAGAAATAATGTTAATACTTTTGGGATGTTTGGTTGTAAAAAAAAAAATGGAAAACTGTATGCTACATAAATACTTGTTTTTATTTTAATTGTTGAGAGGATAATGACTTGACTTGAAATGTACAGGTGAAGTAGAAAAGTCCTTTAAAATATCACGTAAGGTATAATTCAATCCTAAAGCCCAACTCCAGACTTCACTTTTATTTTACTTAAAACTAAAAATAAAACGTTTTGGCTGGAGTTTTGGAACATGAATGTCTTACAAACTGCAGTCATTTTATCTCATTTTTTAAGGACCAGTGACCCTAACCTACACGTTATCTTTATCTTGAAACAACTTTGGTGAAAAATGTGAATGTTAAATAGCAGATGTACCTGTAAAGAAGAGAGCAGGAACACTAAGCTACCAGAGCAAGTGACAGGAACTTAGCGGAGACACAACCTGAGGTCAGGAACAGCTGGGCAGTGAGATACAATCAGGAGACAGAAGTAGACTTGGCGGCACAAGCCAAGCTTGGTAACAACCGAGCAGCAAGGTGCCCGATTAGTAGACAGGAGCTGACTTGGGGGTACAAGCCGAGGTTGGAAACAACAGGGCAGCGAGATACCAGAACAGAAGAGAAAAGAAGACTAGAAGGCACAAGCCAAGGTGGGTAACAGCTGGGCAGCAAGGTGCCCGATTAGGACACAGAAGTGTACTTGGAGGCACAAGCTGAGGTCAGTAACAGTAGGGCAGCATGATACCAGATCAGGAGAGAAAAGAAGATTTGGGGGCACAAGCCAAGGTTGGTAACAGCCAAGCAGCAAGCTGTCCGATTAGGAGACAGAAGCAGAAATAGACTTGGGGGCACAAGCTGAGGTCGGTAACAGCCAGGTAGCAAGGTACCAGATAAGGAAACAGAAGCAAAATTGGGGCACAAGACAGGGTCAGAGCCAGCTGGGCAGCAGAGGTACAAGGCAGAAGGCTTCAAGCAGAATCGCGCATGCTCGCTCATGCACGTACAGTAGTCACCTTATGTGCAGAACCATGTGCCATAGTATGCACATGTGCATGTGCCTGCACTGGTTTTATTGTGCTGGAGCAAATCAGACCTTCCTTACATGTATATTTATCACCATGCATAGTCTTTTATCATTATGTGTATGATACAAAAATGTTTCTTCAAATCAATTACATTTTGATCACACAGGTTAGTTGAATTTCATGTGGACATTGAAATATTTTATCAATTTTGAAGTACTTTGTAGGTATCATCAGTTCACAAAAGCGAATGCATGGTTTATTGTTCCTTGAAGTACCGATAGCGTTTTGTTGGTGTAAATTGTGAGTTTCTGTGGTATTCACTAAGGAGAACAGAGAATAAAGCCATTTTGCTAAAGAAAATAAACAGTTATATTAAAAAAAATTTGAGATAAAATAACAAATGCAGGTAAAATATTCAATATTCAGAGATTTGACCATATAGCTGTTTATTGTTGTGTTTTGACCTTTGAACATATAGCTGGCTTGTTGCTGGCCAATTCCACAGCTGAGGTACATGTCATGGATGAGGCACTCCACTGCAATAGATCTCATTATACACTGAATGACGCATATCATTTTCCGCAGAGAAGGATGTTGTTTATGATGTAATTCTAAATTTATCCACTAAATTACAGTTGTCAATGATTAGCAATTACTGCTCATTAACTCCTTCTGTCACTTGCTAGAATGGAGCAGCATTCATTTTTCTGCTGCTACTGCTGATTAACCTGGAAGAGATCTGACTTGATGATAATACAGTAATTATTCTGTGACCAAGATAGCACATATCAGCTATGTAACCTATGTGACAAACACAAAACTCCAAGTCTGGTTACTTTAAGAAGTACCATGGAACACAGAGGTTTAGGAAACTTCAACTGAACAGTGCCCAACTGTTCTCCAGTCGTTGAAATCAACACTCCCTTACATCATTTTGCAACTCAGTACTCTAGAAAATGTTTTAAGAACCTTCTGTCTGGTTGTAAGTAATTTATGGAATTGTTTTCTGGACCTAGGGATGCCATCGCTGGGCCTGTCTGCTGCTCTTTGGCTGTAGGGAATGTAAGGCTTCTGTAAAGGTCACAGCTTTCTCCTTCGGATCTTTTTCAAAATATTTATATGAAGTAACACGTCTTTGGGATACCTTTAGATGTGCCCGCTTTTCCTTGCTGGCCACTGGGTGCTGCAGTCTTTATCTGTGCACGCTGCTGATTAGTTGACTGGTTGCAGGCACATCTAAAGGGATGCCGGAGATGTGTCCTTTCACATAAACCTTGGGGGAACAAAGTGACTGATGTCAGAGAAAGCTAAAAGCTGTGAGAAGTGGGCCAACCATTTCTTCAGATCTGCTCTGCATGGAATCTCTGTCCCATCTCCCAGTGTTTTTCTTTCAAAAATATAATGGAGGGCCAATGGTCATGGTAAAAAAGGATTTTTAAGTCTTGGGGAAGATGAACAGTTATCTAGTGGTTTGGTGTAGCCCATAAAAGGGTGCCAGCTGTTCGCAAATTACATTAACAGGTTATGGGCAGCCAATTAATTTAGGACCCATTCACATTTATGTATGTTCACACAGGTCAACTCAAATACTCAAGTTAACCATTTTTTAAAAATGGGGCTAATTCACATCTGTGCAATGCAGCGACATATGTGGTCTGTTTCTTGATGCATCGATGTGTGTTATTTGGCCTCTTGATTACTATGGCAGGGCATGAAAAAATGCATGATTGTTAAAAGTGCACTAAGAATGAATGAAAACACGCACAGAGGTGTAAATCCATCCTATGGGTGTGGCGGAGTGCATCTTTATTTATTTTCAGGTGCAGGTCCCTATAACTTAACTCCCCACAATCCTCTGGGCTACCAGCATCCCTGAGCTCCTTGACACGCCCTGGGGATATAAAAACCAGCTCCTCCCTGTGCTCAGAGAGACCCCGCCTGATGGGACAGCAGTGACTGGGCAAGTGAGCTGTCCCCAGGTGCTGGGTCCTCCTCTGTTAAATCTGGTGTGCGGGCCAACAGCAGTGAGCACAAGAGCATGCAGCATCTGTCCAAGCCCCAATCACTGGAGAAGACTCTGTTACAGTCTATTTGGAGAAGCTGTCCATGCAGTGGGGTGGCCTTATCTACAGCCACCAGAACCTCCTGACCGAAGCCAGCAACAGCAGTGCCAGTGTGAAGCCTGTCCCAGCAAAAGATCCACTCAGCTAACAGTTTGCTGAACAAACGATTCCTTATACTGGACATGTGAGATTCTGCGTCTCCCTTTTCTCTCAGTAAACTGAACTCAGAATAACCTGCTGCCATCTAGTGGCCATTAGTAGAACTGCAGTAGAATTGTTTTCATATGTTCTCCCAAGCCTGTTTCCCTTATTATTGATATTAATGCCCTGTATTGCACTCCCCTGTTCATTTGATTTCTCCTGTTTATGTTGATTTTCATTGTTTAGTAAAGTAGAAATTGCACATCACCACTGGTCTGATCATTTGGCTGATACCATTGCACAACATGGGCACATTCACACATATGCGTTGCAGTCACACACACATTTAAATGTGTGTGTGACTGCAGCACTGAACATGCACCCCGAAGCACGAATACAATACGCTTGCACTGCAGCACACCACAACGCGCTGCATTGGAGAAAAATATACTTGTCCTTTTTGCCTGTGTCGTGCATTGGCAACTCAGTTAACATGAATGGGCTGCTTTATTCCAGTGCATGTCAATAGGGCACAATATGTTGCAAGGTACTGCTACAAATGGCAACATATTTTATTTTTTTCCCCAGCACCTACCAAATTCAGTCCATTGGTGTGAACTCACACCATTAAAAACAAGGCTAGTTGCCTTGTCTTTGCATTGGGACTGCATTGAGCAAAACAGCCGGCCGTAGGTGGTATGACTAGGCCAGTAGTGGCGAACCTATGGCACGCGAGGCCCTTTCTGCTGGCACGCGCGCCCAGGAACGCGAATGTCGCGCGATTTTTGCATGCAGCCCGCCGGTGAAGGTCACGTGATCGTCATTGGAACGTCGCCTGAACAGTCGCGCTATCCCGGCCGGCTGTTTGAATATGCAGGTTTCTCTATTTTGCCTAAGGCAGTGATGTTGAACGTTTCTTAAACCCGAGCGCCCAAACTGCAATACTAAACTTATTTTCAGCGCTGGCACTTTGAGATAAATACATTGATTTTGCGTCGCAGTTTGGGCACTCGGGTTCAAAAAGGATCGCCATAACTGGACTGGGCCGTTAAAGTTTTTTTTACCACTGTTATCGTTCATATTGGATGGCTGGAAAAGTAAAAGATTTTTTTTGTGAATGAAGTTAAAAAAAACTGCTAAATCCAAAATGGTTGTAATGGGTTCCTGTATTTTGAATATCATCATTGCTGTTTGTATTCTCTTACTAAATAAGGCAGATGTTTTCTTTCCTTGAAGCTTGGACCCTGCTGTTAAAATTAATGGGAGAGGTAGAGTATTAGGCAAACCGCATGGTTTCACACATCCAGCACGTCATCTATAAAAATTGCAGGCTGGTGGTGATGATTTCTTTCTTGGCACGCACAGGATTCCTTGATAGCAATGGGAAAATAAATGCCTTGGATCATCTGGGATATGCAGACATGCAAAGGGATGATGCAAATCTTGCTTACAAAGAAGAACTTAAAGTGGAACTAAAGCTGCCTATACTTAACTCCCTTACAGAGAGCTCCCTCATAAGTACCGCCATATTAACCTGGTCTTCCAGGTTCAGCATCTTCAGCCATCATGATTGGGTATGTGCATTGGAGTTAATGTATCATGCAACAAGGCTTACTCAGCCTGTATACTGAACTGCGCATATCAGCACAGTGTTCATTTAAAAGAAGTTTGTGAGAAGGAAAGTAGGAAGCTTTTATTGCAGAAGCAACATAGAAACACAGTTAGACAAATCAGGTGAAGACACAGCGTGGAAACCATGTAGAAGGTGAGACAGGAAACATATTATGAGAGGCACAGGAGGGAAAGGCATTCCTCACCTGAAAGGTCAATAGTCGGTCTAATGCATCCATCCTCCGAGCTTGATGATCGAGGTATCTGGAGAAGAACATCAGCAGCTTGGAATTGGAAATATGCCTATAGATAAACGCACAGCTGGCACATCCACATGAATACAGTATGTTCTCTCTGAGTGACCACTCATTGTCGTCCACTAAGTTGCAAGATAAATAATCGGCTTTTGTGTTCTTGAAGGCTGGCACATAAAAGCTTGCAGGAGAGAGACATTTTGTTCCACCCTATATAATGGGTTGATCGTCATCAAAAAGGGACAAGCCCCCCACCCCCCTCATCTTTGAATGTAAGACACCGCTGCTCAGTTGTCCATCAGAAACAAGACTGGACAAAACCATATGTGTGATGTAAAGGCTTTCAGAACTTTGAACAACTTCAGGATTTTCAGCACTAAGTTGTCTGTCTTGAGGTGCCATCTGCCTTGGGCCTAGATGACCTCCCCAACCCTGTTGACTCCTGTTGGTGGTAACTATTGTCCAAGGTATGAGACCTAATGGGAGGCTTCACAGCAGATGTTCTGACCTCGTGCACGACCAAAGGCTTCCTCTCATCTGGGGTGTGATTAGTATGATCTGGTGGAGGGAAACTGCATGAGGAAACTTCTATGAAAATGTCTGTGGTGCCAATATGCCCATTTCACAGTTGCAATACAAGAGGAGGTCCAGAATCTTCATACAACTGGAGAATGAAGTAGAGCTCACTGGGTCTTCTAGGAATCTTCTTTTGCATTGAGCAGATCTTGTCTTACACTCTTACACTGCAACATTTATTGTTTAGTTCAGAAGGCATCAAACCACTGTAGTGTCGAGATTAGAACTGTTCCATGTTCTATTAAGGTATTTTTACCCCTAAATAATGTGTCTCCATTATTGCTTTGCAGCCATCATTCAGGATTTATCAGGCACTAAATATGGCTTTACTGGTGAAACTACAAAAAAACGGAAGCTAATCTGCCACTTCTGTCGCAACCATGATGTGTTCTAGAGGTGGAACCTTCCGGTGACATTAGCATAATTTCACTCCCCCCCACAAAGGCTGATCGATTGCATAGTACCTTCTTCTCTCATGCCTAGTGTGTGTTGACTACATGACTATAATATATGTTACCATCTTTGCAATGATCCTTTCTACTAGGTTGCATCTTAAAGTGCACCTTTGTATATTAAACTGTGTGGTTATTAAACTATTTCCATATTATTAACAAGTGGCAAAAGAGCTTTAACACAAACCACCCCTGACCTTTATAGCTATATTTAATGTAAAGTTATTCCTTCTTAAACACCACAACGAAGACTCCAGAGTCAGGTGTCACTTGGTTTGTAACATTAAAACAGTAGAAAGGTATCATGGCACACTCACAAGCCAGCGTGTAAAACAACTTGTCTCACCACTAAGGTTAATAACAGAGGTTTGTAACATGCCCTGCGTTCCAGTGTGGTGCAATTGCAAAAAATCGTGCATGTGCTATTTTTTGCGATCGCACCGCAGTGGAATGCAGGGCATTGCTGTAACACAGCACAGTATTGACATAAATGGCACCGCAGTGCCCCCTCCTGCCCCAGAACCTGGGGAGTCTTTGTTTATGCAATCCAGTGCGTTCAAGGCATGGAACCGTTTTGTGAAAACAGACTCTAACAATCCCATCTGGCACTGGAGCAACTCCTGGCACAGTTCTTACCAAAATCAAAAAACCCAGAGTCTGCTGGGAAAAGCCACCTATAGAATAAAGGCTGGCCAATTTGAAATGGGGCCCCCGTTACACTTATGCCTCCATGCACGTTTACACTGTGACTTGTTACTAGGCAACTATAGACTTTCTCGATCTGACTTCCCATGTGGTGCAATCACTGCCCGCTACGGAAAAGGTGGGGTTGCAAAATACCACGTGGACAGGTACTATTTGCTCTAAACCTAACCATACTGTAAGCATTAGAGTAAAGATTATATGTCCAGATGGCATTTTGCTGCAGTATTTCAGCCCATTCATAAAATGCATGCCTGTCCACATATCATTTTGCTCTTTATAAAATGCATGTAATGAGTTGGAGACTGTGGTATCCTATGTGATGTCACCTTACTTGAACTGTTTCTCTTCTATGTTTTTGGGGGAACTGGGTGACATTACTCTAAAGCCAATGGCACCCAGACCCCCATAAATATATGAAAAATCTTCTTCAAAGTTAATGTTGAAATGATTCATAATGGACTAATGTTGCAATCATTCATAACAGAGAGAGGATATCACTATCCGCTCTCTATAACACCCTGCAGTATTTCAGCTCATTCATAAAATTCATGTGACAGTATGTAGACTGCAGTATCCTACTTGTTGTCACCTGACTTGTACTAAGACACAAGAAAATCTCACCACTCTGATTTTCCAGCCACATTCATGTTCTGGAGCCTCCAATGGTGCTGGTCAAAAAAAGTACGTTCTCACCTCAAACCACTTCAGTATCCAAAACAGACCGCATCCCAAGGATCCCCAATCATAATCGAAGCTTTATTGAATTCCATAATGAAACATCAATATGTGAATATACACCAACACATAGAGGATTATTCACGAAGCTGCAGAAGGCAGCCGAGGGAATAACTGAGCCGAACGACGTTCAGCTATTCACTTCATCTCAGCACTGCTGATTGGCAGTGAGTGAATAGCCGTATGCCGGCGAGCGGCATTCGTCTCGTCTATTCTGCTCTCTACCTCCGAGGTAGCGAGCGGAATAGAAAAAATGTAAACAAGTAAAAAAAAAAATGTTTAAATGAATGTAAAAAAAAAGAACAATGAAAAAAAAGTTAAGCAAAGAATAAAAATTTTTTTATTCGGCTATTCCCTTTCATCTCAGTACGGCTGATTTGAGCCGTACATCGGCTAAAATCAGCCATACGTCGGCTTCCTTTGGTCAGCCGAACATGCTCTGCATGTTCGGCTGAGCCGAGGTGCAGAAGTAGTTCGACTCAGTCCATCCAACATCTGAATCGGCTGACCTGAAGCTTCGGCAGTTTACTAGCTGCCGCGCGCTCCTATTTTCATAAGGGCCGAATGGCAGTAAGTGAATAGCCGAATGCCGCCAAGCATGGCTGAGCTGAGCTGTTCGCCTGCCTTAGGCTGCTGTACGGGCTATAGTGAATAGAGAGATCGCGGGAAATCCTGCGATCGTACGAGAATCGTGCTGTGTGAATGAAGACGTGCGACTGTTTCTACTGTACGGTCGCACGTCTTTTGTCTAAGAAGCACGCTAGAAAACCAGCTGAAAATCTTATGATTTTCGGCTGGTTTGAACGGTGCTCGGGAGACAAATGCCGGGCGGGCCGGTGTGCGCACGCGCACACTGCCCGTTCAGCATTGCGGTCATCGCAAGCCCTCCCCTCAGGGGTGCGGGCTTGCGATGATCGCAAGTACGATCTGCCTGCCCAAGATGGGCAGATTGTACGGTTTTTTAATTACATTACAACCATCGCAAGAATAAGGTCTTGTGATGGCTGTAAAGTGTATGGCCACCTTTACACAGATATTTTACAGGTTGGAATTACATTCTGTATCCGAAGTTCTTCTTTAGTTCCTACTGCTCATTATTTATGTAAAGTAAGGGTCAGGGCTGATGGGTTTTTGTGCACTTTAAAACTGCTTCTCTCTCTATATACAAGTCTTTCAGATGCAAATGCAGCTTCAGGCAGTGGCTCTGATCAATTGGTTCATGGTGTGGACCGACTCTGTGTCAATGCCACTCACTACTTCATCTGCCAATCTCCACCTGGGACCAATCAGCTGATGGGAGCAGGTCCGCAGTAGGAAGTGATGGTGACAGGTGAGTGTGTGGTAGTGAGTACAAAGGAAGTCACTGTCAAGGGAGATGAGGAAAGCTGGCCAGAGAGGACCTCTGTCACTGCTGACACCTTCCTGACATCTACAGATTCACAGCATGAGAGCATCTACACAGGAGAGCAGGCCACCCAGAGCACTGACACTTGGGAGACACAGAACACTGACACCCAGGAAAGTGAACTCTACCAGCAGTACTGAGAAAAGAATATATGAGATTTCAAAGCTGAACTCTGAGATAAGCCAATATTATCTAAATACAAGAGGTATATTTTTACTTGAATCAAGGCGTGCTAGTCCTTACAGTATTCCAGCATTACGGCCAGTGATCTGAACAGAAGCGCATTCTTCTTCAGAGCCGCCAGTGAAAGCCACCAGCAGAGGATGCCATAGTGACCCAGGCGGTCCGCTCGGCATCTGGCCCGGCCCTACTGTGCCCCAGGCCCCATAGAGGCCGCCTGGGTCGCTATGGCGATTGTTACGCCACTGGGTTTACATGTACTTCAAGGAATACAGTGTTGTCCTCTCTCCTCTGCTAACTGGACAGTGAGAGACCAGTAGTAGACAGGTGAGTTTAACTCCCTATTCACTCTGCTATCCTAGCCTAGCAGCATGCCTTTTGTCAACACATTTGCATGCAGCACACCTGATTGGCTCCCAATCTTTCCCTCTTTCAGTCTGAATGTTGCTCTATATGGGACTAAAAGAGGATAATCTCACATTAAATTTAGTTCCATTCGCTATGTGGATTTCAAAGTTTTCTTTGTGTTTGCGTGGATTTCCTCCGGGTACTCCAGTTTCCTCCCACACTCCAAAGTCATGCTGGTAGGGTAATTGTCTCCTGTCTAAATCAGCCCTGTATGTATGCATGTGAAATAGGGACCTTAGACTATAAGCTCCCTGAGGGCAGGGATTGATGTGATTGTGCATGTAAAGCGCTGTGTATATTATCGGCGTTATATAAATACAAGTACATACATTTTAGAAATGCATTCAAATATACTGTATATTATTGAATACAGATCTGCATTCACTTGTGTCTTTAATATCTGTGTCATCATCACATTGGGTTTTTTTTTGCCTGCACTTATGTATATATTGTACTCACTACACTACACATGTATCAAATCTGTAAAAAAAATCAGTCAAGGCAACTGGACTTGCTTTTTTTTAATTTGAAGATGTTTCACTAGACATCCGACCAGCTTTCTCAATTCAGAATGACTTGTACAAAAAATAATCTGGGAATAAATATGGTGAATGTCGCTCCAATCCACATAATCTGTTTCTGGCCTTGAAAGTTGCCTTGACTGATTTTTTTACAGATATGAATGAGAACCTTCACAGACATACACATGTATCACTTTGTTTTGCTTGATGAAGGAACCGAATGCATTCCGAAACGTTGCTGCACTTGGTGATGTAACTTTACACATGGAATAAAAAGAACTGTGCTTGGAGAACCTTTGGAGTGCTGGTGTCTTACTGTTTTGTTTATTATCTGTGTGGAGTTCAGCTTTAAGGGTTCATTCACATTGCCCGCATGCAAAAATACTCATTTTTGGCGTGTGGGCTGCTTTCAGTTTTGCCAGGCGATGCAACGTGCTGTTTCAGTGCACCGCACTTTTTTACTTTATTGGAAGAGTGCAAAGTGTACACTTCATTCAGGTCTTCGCACAGTGGTGACCTCCGGTGGCAGTGCCATCCAGTGAGCTGCAGAAAAATGTTGCATGCCCTTGCAGTGATTGATGTTGATGCTATATAGGAAAGCCGCACATGGTGTGACCGGGCCCTTACAATCATTAGTCTTATGAACATATATTAAAAGCTTTAAAGTATATTTCCACTTTTGTAGTAAATTCGAGAAAACCCCTCTATACGTTTGTTCCGTGTCCTATTCACACAGCTTACTAAAAAATGATTTAACAAATATATATTTTCAATGTTTTGCTGCAGCAGACAAAATGGCTGAATCCAGGGTTTTTTTTTCTGAACACCTTCACAGTGATCTGTCCTTATAGACTTAAACTGCCAATACACCTTACAATTTATCTGCAGATTTTCTGTAGTCAGATGGAAAAAGTGCAACAGATTGGCCCAGGTGGAGATTACTCCATCCACACAGTTAAGTGTAGATGAAGGAATCTGTTGCAAATTTTCCATCTGACCACAGAAAATCTGCAGATAAATTGTAAGGTGTGTGGGCAGCTTTACAAAGACTTGGGATTGAACTTTGAGGATTTTGGTTCTCTCATTAACTTCATGAACATACAATTGAGAAGCAAGGGCTGTAATCCTTTAACCCCTCACAACCCCTCCTGACATTACAAAGAAGGAGAAGCAAGTAGAAATTCTAACCGTATTAAAGTACCCGTACTGCTGTGTAGCGCTGCCCTGTGCTATGGATTTTAAATTTTGCTTGCAAATGGCGAGCACTCATTGGTCAGCTCTGTCAGAACAGGAAGCAAACACACGAAAATAGTTGCGGTCAATTACCAAGCAAGTCGTCCAGGTGTTTTTTTTTAAACTACCGCTAATTGAACCTTGCGATAATCGGGGCAGGATGGGGCCGTCGTACGAAAATCGTACGACGGTTCGATCATGGGACGAAAAGTTTTGTCTGATAATCGTAAGGTTTATGGGCACCTTTACAATGGATGCTGCTTTTTGATGTGTCAAAGTTTTAGTTTCCTGCAAAATCAGCTGGTCCCCTGAGCACTGGCCCTCATATCCTGTTTTAGGGTCCTAAGGAGCCATCCTTGTGTGTGATGAGTAAGCTGTGTGTGTCTCCACAAACACACAGACACAGCAAGGCAGCCAGTCCCCCCTCCCTTGTCCTTTCTACAAACTAGTAGATAGACAGCTGCTGCTGTTTGCTGTATTCCTTGTGACCTTGTAGTGTACAGGAAGCTCAGGGAAGCCGAGCTGAGAGAGGTGGAGCTGTTTGGAAACCTGATGACTGTAAGTGCTTGGGGAAAAATGTAACGAAATCCTGGATACTGTATATTTGTTTGATCTGGATTCATTATTGAAAAAAAGATTGAGAGTTTATTACAACTTTAAGAAGCCAAGTAAAAGCCTTACCCCAAGTAAAAGCAATTTAAACTGCAAGAAACATTTTTTAAATATTTTTTTTAGCTTATGCTGTATGAATGGGAACATGTAACAATTATAAAATAAGTGTTATCCAGATTTGTTTGCGAAAGTCGAAAAACACTTTAAGGAATTATATGTCAACCAGATGGTCAGCAAAACAGCTTGTGCTCACTTCATTATCTAATAGCAAAGTTGGGTGCCTGGTGCCTCCTGTAAAGCATTGTACTGGGTCTGGTGCTCTATGGCCAGTTATAAATCTTATCTAAAGCATTTGTGATTACGCTTGAAAAAAAAATAAAAAATTGAAGGGACAATGCAGCCAGTCATAGAGGAAAAGGCACTACTCCTCCCTTTGTTGAACACTTCCCCTCCTCACCCCATCATTCTGTCTTTCAGCTGTTGGGTGTTGAGTTATTTTGCTTCAATGTTGATAGCAGCAGCTGTTACTGCAGCAGGAGCCTCCTGCATCACACATACATAGACACACACTAGAGTCTTTCGTCAATTTCTTTCTGAGTAGAGAGCGAGGCAGCTCAGCACTGGACAGAGGGAGTGCATGCTAGCAGTGCACAAAGCCACACACGCAGGCAACGAGGAGCTGAGAGCCCACCGCCACCGCTTGGGCTGAAGATAAGGAATATATCATTATCACTAATATTACTCCAAGTGCCCCAGGAGCTCTCATCTACATCTCTGGTCAAGGTAAGAGAAGCTTATCACTCATCATCTAGCCTGTGTATTCCAAAAAAAAACCTTCCTAGGGTGTCATGCTTTTTTTATCTCAGCAGGACAGGTCAAGACTGTCAGAATCTGACAGCTTCTTATATCTGAAAGGCAGTGCTGTAGGCTTGTCGCCAAAGACCATTCACCTCTTTATTTTCATGACTTGGGTGGAAGAGCTGTATGTAGAATTAATGAGCTTTTTCTCAGTTTTCTATGGCCCACCGGTCATAGGACCTGCAAGGGAATGCTCTGCTATTGCTATATTTGGAAAGTGACCTCTCCTCTCTGCAGCAAGCTGCCTCGTCTCCTTCTTTAGCTGCTGCAACATTCCCTGCTACAAAGCTTCTTTTTCATTCCACTAAAGCCCTAGGCACGACCGCCTTCTGGGTTTATTACATTTTTCTCATTACGCCAACCGATACATTAAGCTATTTACTAATTCTATTCTGATCTGTAAAGTTTCTTCCGTATGCCGGTACTATTTCTGTCATCGTCTTATCGAGTTACCAAGCTGCTTGTTATATATCAGGCTTTACTAGATGAGATTCATTTTTAACATTGTCCTTAAGGTCTGCTCATGTGGAGTGACTGTCACTCAATGAAAGCAGCCATATTGTCCTATCAATGACACACAAACACACCCCCCACACCCTCTCCTCTGTCTCCGATGGGGGGCTGGATGGTAATCTGAGTAATTTAATTTCCTGCTGAGCAGTTTGATGACAAGATTTGGATTTTGAAGTTTACTCTGATATATCTGCCAGGTGCTCCTTTTTTTTGGGGTACAGTAATCACTGTAAGGGAGCCTTATCCTGGACATATAAACTGCAAGATATTGAGCAATGTTGAATGCATTTAAATAATATATGTTAACGCAGGGCTAGGCAACCTTGGCACTCTAGTCGTGGTGAAACTGCTCATTCAATCATGACTCTGGGAGTTATGCTTGTGGCTGTCAGACTTGCAATGCCTCATGGGACTTGAGGTTCCACAACAGCTGGAGTGTCAAGGTTGCCTACACCTGTGTTAACGTGTCATGAGAATGCGACTGCATAGACCACAAGAAATGTGATGTAACCCATTGCAACCAGCCATCTCCTTGTACTGTTCTGACAACACTAATCTAGCATTAGGTGAAATATGGTTGTATTAACTGCACATCATGGTTCTTTTTACTGCCACAATAAATTAGACGGTATATTAGGGCCCATTAGCACTTCCACATCATGGTAATGTGCATGTTATCGCAACACACAGTAACATAATATGCGTTGTAGTGCCATTCATTTTGAATGGCATCCCAACACATGAAGGCAACACACCTGCATTGTAGTGTGCTGCAATGCGTGGTAGTGAGGTGCGTTGCATTACAAAAAAGGGTCATGAACAATTTTTACCTAGTTGGGGTACATTGGTAGCCCATTCATTTTTAATGGTCTGCTTTAAAGAAGAACTCCAGGAAAATCCAAAATGTACCCTTGCAGTGGGGCTACCTTTGCCCTGCAAGACTGAAGTGCTAGTTTTGCCTAGGGGGCTAAAATAAAACAGATATAGTCTTCTGATCCTCAGGGGCTGCTAGACCGGTACCCACAGCCTCTTCTCCCGTGGGCTCCAGCGGTCTAGAGACCGCTGACATCATCATGTCTTATGCAGGTCCATTGACTTGCATTAGACGTGAGGGACATTCCATAGGCCCTCCTTGCCATCTGGTCTTGAATTTTATTGTAATTATAATGTCTTCCTTATATTGTAAACTAAAGCACTGTGCAAACTGTTGGCGCTATATAAATCCTATATAATATTCATATTTGCCTTAGACGAAACGAGCATTTAACCCATGCTGTGTAGGGGGCAGCCTCAATGCACAGGTACGTTTTTGATTTTCCTGGAGTTCTTCTTTAACGCAACTCATGTTATCATGTGACATAGAATTAAATGGGCCTACATTTTCATATCTATGTATCAATAGAAGCCTGATTGATACTATTTGTTCATCATTTAAAATTCAATTAATTTTTGTAAATCACTTGCATTTAGGTTTAAAGTGTACCTAAAGCCAAACCTTTTTTATTTTGCATAGAGCAGGGAAAAGATAAATCCCCTGCTTTTTTTAATCATCTATGTTTAATTTGGGAGATTTCCGTTCACATCCTGTCGTTTAACCACCACAGGAAGTGAGAAGAAAACTCTCCAAAGTTGGCAGTTGTTGTGGCAACAAGTGCCCCCATTAAAAGATCTCTCCATCATTTATGTTCTGGTGGCAACTCAAGATTTGCCCATCAGTTTCCTTTCCAGTGATCTTTTTCACCGGGTCAAATAAAGGGGTGAATCTCAGCAGTGGAGAAACAAACTACAGTAAGAACCAATAGAGTTTTTTTTTTTATTTTTACCTACTCTATCCAAAACTAAAACAGCTTTGGGCTTCGATGCACTTTAATTGCTATTTTGGAGAGGGAATCAAATAGATCTATCTGTCCTATCTGTCCATCTCATGGAATTGCTATAGGTGTGTGTAGAGGTTTGTAAGGATTCTCACACTAACAAGCTGAACAAATGGAGAAAAATTTTTAAAAAGAGGTATAGTAGCTGGTTCATGTCTATTAGGAAAGACCGAAAGAATAAATGGAGTCTAGGCAGGCCATCCGGGGTTCACAGATGTTCTCAAAGATTGGGAAATTATGTCTCAGCAAGTCCTCATGATTAGTAATGCATTTTCCTCCTTGAAATATGCATCCTACAGGCTTTTATCATAATTTGTATTGCTCTACAAACACAATTGTAACATCTGGAAATGTATCTACTAATTGAAGTACTAATGATTCCTTTTTTTAAGGAAACCTGTCCTCTTTATTTCCTGCAAGCATGTTCTGGGTCTGTGACCCAGACGTTATTTAAGCCAGGCACCACCAGGCAAATTGTATTATTAAAAGGAGGTTAGCAAGGGCAGCACCCTTTTTTCTTTCAGAAACAGTTGCAATCTAAAACCCAACTGTACCTTTAGGAGTAAAATCTTCCCTTAGTCCAGCCTAATGAGTGGGATTGGTTGTGTGTTAGGCTATAACCCCCTTTAATCAAGCACAAACCTGTTTTCCTATATTCCTTCTGTCTATGTCAAGGCACTTCTGTGTGGTACCAAAATGGCTTTCATTCACCTAGACTAGAGGTGAGTTTGTCTGAGTTGCCCAAGCCCACTCCAAACTGTGACCGCCACTCTCCCCCTCCTGGCCCACCTAGTAGCGCCAGTTTCTATGGGGGCATTCTCTGCCCTTTTTTGACATATAGCTGCGGGGTATGTGCCCCTCCGCAACTGATTAGCCAGGAGGGGTGGCATTTACAGTTTGAAGCAGGCTTGGGTGAACTTAGGCTCATTACTAACTTAAGCCACCAGCCCCAGTACAGGCTGGCCTGGGGAAGAGGTGTTTATACAAATCCACAGATTTGCTGTATATGACATTACATAGGGATATTAAATAAGGACACGTCTATGTGAAATTCCACTTATTATTTAAAGCTGATATCCAGGCTACTGATTAATTATAACTATCACTGCCTGCCACCAAGTACAACAAAAATTAGTTATGGTTTTGTTCATTCACAAAAAGCAGCTATGCCGGGCACCCAGAAAAGGAATCAAACAAGTGATGCTGTCACTTCCTCCGACTGTGCAGCATACCTGGAACCAACTACAATTCCCATAATACATTGGGTATTATAGTTTTCAGTTAATGCTATTGTGGGTGAGTGAATTATAGCTCTTAATGGGGACAGATGTGACGGTGGAAGGAGCTTGCAGAGTGGCCACTGGTCTCATGGGACAGATACAGAGGAGAATGAGGCCTTGTTATGATGAATTCAAGTGGGGATTACTCGGTGACTAGATGACTGTTTGGAACAACAGTTATTGATTAATGATAATTAAGGAACTATTTATATATGTTCAACTTTAACAGTTTTAGTAGTAGTGTAGTAAATGGCTTATACTGCAAATAGTGGATATGTTGTCCCTTCCTTGGAGTGTTGCACAGAAGAAATATGTAAATGATTAAAAAACAATCTGTGTTGCTAGTGATTTGGCAAAGCAAAAAAAGAAAAAAAAAATCAATAGGGTGCTAAAAAATAGGGAGACTGCACTCTATTTAAGTGTTAGCTTCCTGGTTTGTTTGGGCTTTGCAACAAAGACAGAATTTTACCAACTGACTATTTTACAAAGCCAATTGCCACTCCTCAGTGATCCTCAATTTAAACTGCTGGATTCACCATGAGTTCTGACACCACAGACTATTTCCCACCTCTTTAATGTAGAGGCACCCACTGTTTGTTTCTGTTTCTTTTGCCAGAGGCGGGCTAAGTAGAGGATAGAGCTACCCACATCATTCAGAAAAGGATATACATCCAGGATTTTAAATCTTTAGATCAATCTTTCTCAATCTTTTTACCAAGGAGAAACCCTTGAAATAATTTTCAGTAACCCCTAATCAGTGGTAGTGATTAATGGAAGTGATATTTTTTAGATCTTTAGAGCAATCTTTCCCAAGCTTTTGACCAAGGAGAAACCCTTGAAATAATTTTAAGGTCTCCGGGAACCCCTGATAAAATGATTATAGTTAAAACACAAAGCATAACATATTCAGTATGTCATGGAAATAAATTTCCTCCATACCTTGATAGTCAATGGAAAATGTCCCCTTTTACTTTGGACTCTGCAGCACCCTGGTTGAGAAAGGATGCTTTAGAGCAGGGGTGTGAAACTCAATTTCATTGCGGGCTACATCAGCATTATGGTTACCCTCAAAGGACTGGTTGTATCTGTAAGATTATATAAATGTATTTACTCATTATCAAATTAAATAATTGCCCCTGCATTCAATTATTACTGGTTTTAGTAATAACTAGCTATGAAAGTAGAAGTCTAGGAAAAATAATGGCAAATAGTCTAATAGTACGAACTCTCAGGTGGCTGTGCAGGTTCTATGGTGTGCTGTGCAGACTCTCAGGTGTCTGTGCAGGTTCCCTGGTGTGCTGTGCAGACTCTCAGGTGTCTGTGCAGGTTCCCTGGTGTGCTGTGCGGACTCTCAGGTGTCTATGCAGGTTCTATGGTGGGCTGTGCAGACTCTCAGAGGGCTGTATGGGGTCTGTACTGGGCTGTGCGGGGTCTTGGGAGGGCTGTACGGTCTCACCAGGGGTCTCCGTTGGACCCAGTGGGTGCTGAGGGTATAGATTTTCGGCCAACGCTGTAAACAGGTGCCATGATACACAGGAAGGCTGCCAGGACCTGTTTAAAGTGTCGGCTTCAGTTTCAAAATTAAATGCTACAGGAGAGGTGCGAGGGCCGGATTCGGCTCGCAGGCCTTGTGTGTGACACATGTGCTTTAGAGCATCTAAAGCTTCAGAACACTGAGGGGCAAACATGAATGCCACTCATTGAATTGATTACATTCAGGTGATAAGAAGAGACATTTAAAATCATGGTGATAGAAATATTGTACATTTGCCTTCCTATTAGCTAAATATCTGTCACATTTGTGTGATGTTATTTAGGAATATTTCTGTCCAGGTTTACAGAAAATGTGCATACTGCAGACAGTAGTGAGGATGAAATATCTGGATTTCATTAGTGACTTATGTTAAAAAATAAAAAGAAGGGTAAGTTTATATGCTGTCCATAATAAATTGGAATATATAATGTTATATGCAGGTTCAAGTTCTTCAGATCTCTCACATCAGCCTCATTATCTGCTTACCTTGCAGATGCTAAATACTTACTCAGTGCTGGGCCTGAAATCTATTGAGAGAGAACGCATTACATAGACATTCTTTTTATTGCTTCGGGTTTTTGTAATGAGAACAAACAGTACTAAAGAAAAAAAAGTAATCCATAAAAGATTTTATTTTGCCAAAGAATATGAGAATATGAATTGCATATACTATACTGAATTATAAAGCAATCTTCATGCTGTTTCTCTGAAGAGTCCAGATAAGCATTTATGTAGATAGTGAATCCTGCCTTCATTTTTATTCATATACATTGAAATTATTTGTATGTGTATGTACAAGTTTAAGTTTCAAACCATTACTCAGCATTTTAATATTTCCTGGCCTTAAAAAGCCAAAAACAGGTTGTGGGCCTACTCACATAGCATATTTGCATGCTTCTAAACAAAAAAATTAGACAATCATATGTAAACTTATGACAACTCTGAGACGTGTTGTTTTCTTTATGCCCTGACATCATAGGCAGCAGCCAGACAGTGCTGCCGACAGCCATGTAGACAAGCCCCTGTAATGTACTTTGAAAAATATCCCTTCTCTATAACCAAGTACTAATTAAATCATAGATTACACCTATGGTGCCTATAGATGCGGGGTCACAGGATAGTACTTCTCTTATTTCAGAGTTTGCTTGCTAGTGCTGGACCTTCCCCTCCTAATACCCATAAGATATTACTCCAAAAAAAACCTGTAAGAATGGCCATACATGGGAAGATAGGTGGTTAGATATCCTGAAATATTTGTGCACTGTAAGAATTTGCCTGGATGTACCTGGTTAGGTTGACAAATGGATTTTGCACATGCTCTGTAAAGGCTAAGGGAGGACTGAGCTGGGGGCAGGGGAGTACTATTTAGATATGTTAAGCCCTGAGTGAAGATACTTTACCATTCAGACATTGATCAAAACAAGTCAGTGACACATGCTGGGCATTTGGAAAATGTCAAAAGGTGTGTCTCGACAAACCATGCTCTTTAAGAGCAACCTTTTTACTATTCCCACCAATCAATGAGGAACCATGAATGGTACACTATCTTAGCTTACAGAAGTCTGTCCCTTTTATGAAGGGGCTAGTTGGTTGTGTTTGTTCCCCAGAACAATGTTTCCAAGTCTAATAAAGACTTCTTTCCCTTTTCGCCATGGAAAAGTAAAAGAATGGCTATTGGGGGCAATGAGATTTTCCCACGTGTTCTTACACCTGCATGCATCTGATGAATAGAAGTACTTGCTACCACACCTCTGATGCTTAAATGCAAAATGTTGTATTGGTTGCCTTTGCCAGGTTGTTCATGGCCAGCTTTCACACTAGCTTGGTGTCCTACTATGACACAGGTCTACAGGTCTACAGGTCTAAAGGATTTTATTTCTTGTATGTCCTGCATCAACATCCAGCACAGACAGTTACCATGCACAGTTTGTACTGTCCTGTGAGTTTCTCTTGTTCTTGATTTTGGAAACAGTATGAAAAAAGGGAGATAAACATTTTGGAAAGTGGTAAATCACTCTTTGTTCTTCACGCATGATAGTGGCAGAGACAGACATGGTATGGTTTCCCACACAAAGCCTTGCAATCTTTCATTACAGTGCTATGCTGTTTACTTTCATGTGTTGCTAAATGGTATTGTCTCAATTTACTGACATGTCAAGAAATGTTCAAAGACCACAAAATGCATTTACTATGTCATTTTAGATCTAGATGATGGACTTCTGATTCTATACTCTTTTTACTGGGAGCCTAACTAAGCCTAACATCAATAGAGAAACTTTGATTGATGTTCTGTAATATTAAAAAAGTCAGGCCAAAGAGAAAGCAAACACATTTCTGTCTACAACAATCCCTCCATAATTTTCTCTTTTTGATTCATGCCAATGAAGTAATGAAAACCGTTCTACTAAAGAACAGCAATCTGAGTAAAGATAGAGGCTTATTTGTGCCACAGATTAGGGTAATAATCCAAGACTATCATCATAGTACACATTTGTCTTGAAATTAAATGTCCATCTACAGTCAGCATGCTGCAGCCTCTTGTGATCTCTTCTGCAGGGCAGTAAATTACTATAGAAATGGCCTCAATAAAGTGGGAGCTACAGACATTTCCAAGCTATGCTTTGAAGAGACAATATGTAGAATATACTTATAGCTAATGGCATACAGCAGACCCAAGTCTAATGAATGATGTTGGTTGGTTATTTTGGCCTTCGACCAAGTGCCTTTATACACATTGTTCCTATGGAGTCTAGTTTGGAATCTTCCTAATTAATCATTGATGCTCATACTGTGAGCTATATTTAACTATATTGTTCCTATTGGGAATGTTGAGTCATGAATACGTATTAAGGTCTGTAAATAAACACTTTTTTTGGCATTCATAAACATCATAAATACTATGTACACGAATAGTTCTGAAGCAGTTGTTCTTGGGGCTTGCAGGAATTCTAAGGACTTGCACACATGAATGTTTAAACCACTGAAGCTCACAGCACTGCACCATAACATCGTTGTAACAGCCCTCATTCATCTATGATGAACGCAGATTATAAGCCCCTTGCAGGATATGTTAATGTTACAGAAAATCATAGAGCACTTGAAGGCATGCCTATGGAAAATGTGGCTCCTGAGATACGATGCTGTGCTGTTTGTGGATTATAGCATACATTTACCATGGAAATACTAATCCAAGCACCAGACATGCATTGGGTGTTTACATGCCTTTTGTGTTTTGTCTGTTATCATGGAACGATAGCATGTTCATTTATTGGGAGGAATGAATGCCTACCCTTTGAAGATATCAAAATAGAGAGCATTTAAATCAACTTGCAGTGGGCTGTTATCATTTGGGCAACATAACTCTGTCCTCTATGCTTGGGGTTTGCCTGTACTGTTGCATTTGTGCTAACATTCATAAGCAAGAATAGGCTACATGTGCTGCACCAAAGAACCCTTTATATCAATTTAATACATTGTATACCAATATTTGTACACTGCAGGTTGCTGATAATAATTTTTGGTAAGAAATAATACACGTTCGTGCACATGTCATTTGGAGAAGAACATTTGAAAGTTGTATGACATTGAAAAGCTCAGCATCAGACACAAAATTGTATGCTAGGAAACACTTATCCCTGAAAAAAAACATTATAAAACATTTTGTAAGCGTACAGAAAATTCTAAGAGCATGGCTGTTCATATCAGAGCCCCTTCCATGCTCTGAACTCTAAATGGTGTCACTGTCTTTAGTGTGAAGTCATCGTCAGTAGGGAATTCTTGTCTCCCAAAATTAGAACATGTGCTCATTCCAGAGGCTCGTGTGGCAGAATTTGGTGTGAAGTATTGGCTGGGAACCAGTTTTGTCTGTCCTGTGAAAACCCTGCAGCAGTTCAGGGTTTCTACAGACCAGTATTGACACGGTCACATGATGAGGTTTTACTAAAGTTGAGAACCTTCATTAAAAAAAACTGTGACTATTCAGGGTTTCTACGGACCAATACTGACGCAGTCACGTAGTGAGGTTTTACTAAAGTTAAGAACCTTCATTCAAAAAAGTGTAAATATTAACTTGAATTATGCAGTTATGTGAGATGCAGATTCATGTTGACTTTGAATACCCAGTCATGGGCAGATTGAGTGCATATTTGAAGTAAATAATTACACAATTTTTTGAATGAAAATTCTCAACTTCTTTAGTAAATCTGCCTAATGTCTCATGCCTCAGTGAGGTTGCTTTTGTAGTGTAGTGAATGTGACTGACCAAACATTTTCTGGTGGAAAGTCTTCCAGGTCCATGCATTTTTAAAAGATTGCAATTGATTCTCCACCACAGAATGGTGTTAGCTTTGCCCACAAACAGGGCAGCAGAGTGGCTTATGTTAGCACTTCTACCTTGCAGCACTGGGGGTCCTTGGTTCAAATCCCGGTCAGGCCACGATCAGAAAGTAGTTTGCATGTTCTCCCAGTGCATGGTAGGTTTCCTCCAGGTACTCCGGTTTCCTCCCACACTCCAAAGACACAAAGAAAGGTTAATTGGCTAAATGTATGTGTCTAAATTGTATGTGTGTGCAATAGGGACCTTAGATTACAAGCTCTTTGAGGGCAGTTCGTCAGAATCCGAAATAACAAATTATTACATGCCGGAATCTTCAAAAAATATATTCCGGCATATATTCATTCGTTTTGTATGGGCATCCCCGGTGTTGGCGCCCATACATGCGTATGACTTCACCTGACGTCATACGCATGTATCTAAGGTCTAAGGTCCCTATTGCACACACATACCGTCATACTAGTATCGGTGCATCCCTACATGTCATGATTTTTAATGGAATACATACTACGAGTTGTTTTTGATAATGCAATCATAGCTTACTTGTAAAAAATCCTTTTAGGTAGTGCATGGGTGGGCAACTTCTGCCCTCCAGCTGTGCTTTAACTACAAATCCTATCATGCCTCTGGGAATCATGCCTGTGGCTATCAGCCTTCCAATGCATCTTGTAATTCCACAACAGTTAGAGGGCGGAAGTTGCCCACCCGTGATAAAGTGAGTGCTACCGTTTGTCTGCCCATCACGTTCAACAAATTCCTGGATTTCCAGAATGCTTTGCATCCCTTTCCCTGCTACATGATGTGATGCCATCTCAATTTCTGAAGATTACATAGCTCATCATGCATTGCTTCCAGCGAGCAATGATTGTTACATTGTGGGAAGTTCAGACATTGAGTTGTAGTTCAGAAGGCAGGCTCTGTGAGAGTGGTGATACAAGGAAGTGCATAATCACAGGCGCTGAGTGAAATTGTGGAGGTACATCCTAGGGGCATCTTCAAAAAGTAAGTTTACAAACTTCTAGATTATTTTGGTTATTAGGAGTGAGAAAGAACATATGGAGATACATATTATTATTTATTTATATTTCTGATTATACATACCCTTTAAGCAAGTTATGTTCTAGAATATTGGAGTTGTGTAGCTTGACAAAAGCAGTATCACTTTGTGGGCTAAAGGATTCAAATGGAGACAGTCATTATGTGTATCACCTGCAAAATCAAAAGCAGTTATATACCGAAAAAAAAGATTTAGTTGAGTGGAGAGTGGACCCAACATAGTAATATAGAGCAGCGGTCGCCAACCGGTTGTCCGTGGACCACTGGTGGTCCAGGAAAAAATTTTGGTGGTCACCGAGCCCCTCTGATGCTGTGCAGGCTGGGCCATCGGCACGGAGGCTCCGGGGCTGCCTCTCACTGACTCAAGCAGCGGCTGTCACAAGGAATGCGCGGCTCTCAGTACAGTGCGAGCTCTGCAAGAGGCGGGGCATCTCGTCAGTCCCCGGACTGAGTAGCTTGCAGGACATAGAAAAAGTAGGGAGAAGCCAGGTAATAGTGGCACAGTGTGGGGGAAGGGGAGGCATGAGGGTGGTTGGGGGCAGTGCTGAAGCTAGGGGGGGCATGTGCCCCGGGCTCCGCCAGGAGGGCCAGTGGCAGATTCGATAGAGGGGGAAACAATATTATTACTGGGCCTGGGCGGGCGGCTCTGCTCGCTCCCTCCCTCCACCAGCACTTCCACTCCTGCAGGCACACCCACACGTATGTATGTATGTATGTGTGTATATATACTGTATGTATGTGTGTATAGATATATCTATACACACACACATATGAGAATAGATTTATATATGAGGAAACAAAAAATATGAGAATATATACATTTTTTAAAATTCATATTAGTGGTCCACGGGATTTAAAATTATGAATTTAGTAGTCCAAGAGGTCCGAAAGGTTGGCGACCGCTGATGTGGGTTTAAGGCTGCCCCATTTACACCTGCAAATAGAGCCAATTGCATGAGTCTCATGAATTCCTCCATGGCACTCATGCCATTTCCTGTGGGCAGGAGGCGCGGTATAATCCAATGACAGCTGCAGGTATGAATGGGGCCTAAATGTTCTACATACATCTATATCTAGACAAAGTTTTGTCTTCTGTAATTATCCTGATATCATTTCTCACACAGTACCAAAATACCTTCCACATTAATATTTCAAGACCACATCATCTATCTCATCATCCGCTAATGTCTTGTGATTTATCCACTCAGTCAAGTTGACTATTTTAAATTTAGCAGACCTCACAAGAGGGAAGCAGGACACATTTTCTGGTAATGATTCTCTTTCAATACATGTGTCATATAATGGCTGCAAGACACTCGACTTTTGTTTACTTGTCTTCAAAATAGAATTTAACAGCAAATTGATAACTTTCTGTTACATGTTTTAAAGGAATGTTTCCGTTTCATTGTTAAAATCCAAACACACCATCTTCTTAGAGGGTCCATTCACACCTACAAGTGCATATTGCATTTGTCAATTCATTTCCTTTGGACCCTTAATGAGCTCCAAGACACCAATAATGCACCTAAGCCATGTTTGGTCGATGCAGGGCACCACAGCGCATGTGTAGTCACATGTTTTGCATTGTGGTGAGTTTTAAGGGAAAGCGTTGTTTAACGCATTGACTTGCATTGAAGACCCATTAAAAATTAATGGGATGGCCCCTCAAAATCCATATACCATGTGAATGTGTAGGTGTGAATCCAGCCTCCACTTGGCATACACTTATCAGAATACAATATTTTTTGTGATGGTGTAAGGCCTTTGGAATTGGCGAGGTTGTAGGAAAATCTCTGTGAGAGCTAATGAGTAGCAATGTCCTCTGACTACTATAGTGGTTTGCAGGATCCCCGAGGGCTGACCAAGTATATCATATGTATACTTGTACATTGGGCCAAGCTGGATCAATGTCAGTATGCAGAATACTTTATACCCGGAGTTCAGCTTTAAAGTTTGAGTTTGGACACCCTAATTCAAGCAAAAATAGAGGATATTGTTAAGTTTGAACCCTACTGCAACATTTCTCAGTGAGAATTTCAGTGGGAATGGGAATATGTTTTTGAGGGTTTTCAGTTATTCTTCATGAAATGTTTCACCATTCATCCAGTTGGCTCCTTAAATGTAATTCCTCAGTATTTAAATTGTTATTATGGGTAGTGTACCATAATCCAATGTCATGCACCTGAGGCAGGCAATGACAGGAGTACAGAACTGTAATTTCAGTTAGATATGTGCCTCACAGATTTGTACTGGAGTTACATAACTGGAAGTGTGAAGCAGATGGTGTAGAGGTGTTTGGTCAGCATAGTATATTGCTGGCAGGTGATGCCCAAGGCATTGGCATCACAGGTATTTATACCAGATTGTCTCAATATGACAGAGAAAACAGATGGTTTGGTAAAGATCAGTTATGTCCAAAATATTTTAATTTCTGTTCTCCGAAAGTTCCCTAATAAATATCTGTTTGGGTTACACTCAATACTGACTTTGTCTGCATCATTACAACAAATAGAGTATGGTTGCTGTGGTTTCTGCTTCTCATCATCTGGACCAGCTTTGTCATAGTGATAATGGTGGTCTGTGCAATGTGTGTTGGCACAGCCATTCATACTCTTCACCAGGGGTACATGTGGCAAGGAGACGACTGACAGACAATTGTAAACCCATAACAGAAGGTGTCTGAACAAAACCCTTATGGCAGGATAACCAGATGTTTGTGCACATTCACTGCATCGGACTTCATATATTACAATGATCTACTTGGGTGTTCGGTTTTCATTTGTACACATAAGGGACATTTTTTGTACTTTTGGTCCTTCATTTTAAGTTTGGTTGTCAATGTCTCGGCCCATTGATGACAAAATGTGTTGATTGCCTTTGCTGACCATCTTCTGTAAATCTGGTTACCTGGCTGTGTCTGGCATCAGTACGTCTTAGTCAGACACCCAGAACAAGCATGCAACAAATGAGTGTCGGAGAAAAGTCAGAAATCTGTATATCTATACTACTTCCAGGTCAGAAGCTCAAGGTCCTGGAGCCAAAGAGTATGTTCTTTATAAAGCTGCAGTGATTAAATAAAAGCCAGATAGCAGCTGACTGTGGTGTTCTCAGAAACAATGTATAATACATTGAGAAGGAATATTCCCCCTGAGAATGAGATTACCTGTATTGGTCTGTTTAAATGTTTTATTAAGCTGTAGTCAAGCATTATTGTAATACATTGATTGATTTATGAGTCTGGATGTTCTTTGTCTGGCTAGTCATTTATTATTTACTGTTTTTACTTCTACTTTCTGTCTAAACACATCCCCTACAAAAATAAAAATAACCATCAGACATATCATTGAAAAAGAACAGTATAATAAAGCTTATAGCCCCATATGTCATTACCAGCTTTGAAAAGTGCTGTTCTGGTGAGCTTCACTGGACTGACAGTTGTTTCCTACTTTTCTGTACAGATTTAGAGACATTTGTAATTAAATAATACCTTGTCCTCTAGCTTGAACCATTTATTATTTGCTGATATACTGCAACCTTGTTAAATAGCCCTTGGTTTCAGCTTATATTAACAGATCAGATTTGGTGATCAGGCATCTAGTTGGATTGCTTATATTGATCACTGATGAGTCTCTCAGTTGTTCCTTGTATGACCCTAACTAGGATGGACTTTTCTTCATATCCCAAGATTTTCTTTTCTTAAAAATATCTTGGTGTTAAGCCTGTGAAGGTTCTCATTCATACAGGTCATGGTATATCTGTAAAAAAATAAGTCAAAGCAACTGTACTTGCTGGATTTTTCTTCACTAGTGAAACGTCTTCAAGAAAAATACAGCAAGCCCAGTTGCCTTGACTTATTTTTTACAGATATTTTGGTGTTCAACCCAATTCCAGTCAGAACGCTTTATTAATAAGAGCCTTAGTCAGGTGTTTACTTCCATAATAATAATTTTATAACAGGGTCATGTTGTGTTGCATTTTCTTTTGTGTCAATGGTTAGTGCAGCTTTTTCCTAAGAAGTCAAGTTAGGCCTCATTCACACTGCGCGATTCGCTCGTTTGTCGCGCGATTTGTCGCAAATGCTTGCATTGAGCAAGCTTGAATCGCGGCTAAATCCGCTCCAAAAAGGGTCCTGCTGTAGTGACACACGACCCGCGACAGCAGCTCTCTGCCGTGACAGGGGAGGGGCTGGATTCCCCCCTCCCCGCTCCGATCCGCCAGCGCTGACTGGCGGAACGGACGGGGAGGGGGCGGGTACAGCTGGCTCTGCCTCTAGATAGGCAGAGCCAGCTGTCACTCACGCAGCTGGGCGGATCCAGACATAATTGTCGGGATCCGCTTCAGCTGTGGCGTCTCAGTATACCCCGAGCTGTAGCTCGCGGTATACTGAGCCTAGGGTGACGGGAGGATGCTAGTTTGTGTCCTTCCGTTACCCTAAGGAGAACTATTGGGAAAAGCCCTAACCCCATAGTTCTCCTCCTTTTTAAGGTGTATCTAAAGTCAAAACTTTTGTTTATTTTCGAGTGGGGGATTGTTAAAACTCCTGTTGGGATTTGTTTGAGTTCCTTGGAGATGTTCCTTTCTATCTTGTCTTGAGAGAGAGAGAGAGAGCAGAACATGAGGACATCTCTCTAAATAGGGAAGGGAAATTCCCTTCTAGACAGTTGTTGCTGGAACAATAGTCCCATAGAGAGTAAATATTCCCAGTGAGGATACAGAGCACAATTAAAAACCTCAAAGAGGTTCTAATCCTTCCTTACTTTAGCCAAAATAAATGTATTTGGCTATAGACATACTTTGATAACACATTTACCATTTACACTTTAACCCCTCTATCATCTCCAGCTCGGACATTTTTAAGGCAGGGGTTCAAAGATCTGTCATCCTTGCCCTGGAAAAGGCATACAGTCAAAAAGTGTCTGGACACCTGACCTACCTTCTTCTAGGGTAGTAACTCGGTAGTAAAGAAAGCCTATCACCAGGTAAATAAAAAACACTTGCAGGTGGTCTACCCCACACTACAAGGGTCAAGTGCTAATTTTTGTCTAGGGGCTGAAGTAAAGCAGATTTCCTTACTTGAACCCCTGGCCATCAGTGCTTTCCTCTTCTCCCCCTTAATTCTGGCTATGGAATGACCCTTGCTGTCCTCAAATCTGATGCAGGTCTATGGAACCTGAATTTTACATGATAATGCCAATGGTCCTTAGACTGCTAGATCCTAGGGAAGAAGAGACTGTGCCTGCTGGTCTAGCAGCCCAGAGCTAGCTGGTTGAGCTAGCTGGTTGTTGCGAGAATCGGGTACGTAAATCTGCTTCAAAGAGCACTTAACCCTTGCAGTGCTGGGGTGGATCCACTGCACTTTTGTTTGCCAAGAGATGGGCTTTAAAAACAAGCCATTTCAAAAATTCTGTCTTGACAGGTTCCTTTTAAAACCTCCTGAGATCTGTCTGATTACACAACATGTTGGATGTATTGTGAAGGGTCAGTAGCCTTTTACATTGATAGACTCCCATTATATTTGGCAAGTAAGAAAAAAACACAGTATATTTTTTCTTAAGAATTTTAAATAGGTACATTGACATTTCTGTTACTGAGAGACACCGCAAGCTTGGAAAACTGCCATTTCATTGATACTGATAACACCACAGTCACTGGCTGTGTGTCATACACTGTGCTTTAGTCATTACCATGTGTTAGGATATGACTTTGAATGGCACTCTGTGCCCTGGACAGCTGGTGTGCTGAGAAGGTTGAGGACAGTTACAGATTTGAAAACATTTGTTCCTTTTGGCCCTGTTACAAAACTTCCAGACTCTATATATTGTTGTTTCCACGTAGAATGTATCCTATTAGATACTGTTGCATATTTTTATGTACCTTAAACTTGAACTCCAGTTACAGAGGAATCTGAGATTTGCTAATTTATGTCAATTGGAAAATCATGTTTAATTCTTTTTTTGCACTGTGTATTGATTTCTTGTTTACACATCTGCTGCCTCAATGTGCCAAAATGGCTCTTTTCCTAATTTCACTTATCAGGACTGATCACCACAGCTAGTCTCCTGTTGACCGGTCACCTAGCACCTATTTTGTAGTCCTTGCATTGTTTAACTTTGCATGTTGAAGCAAGCACTGCTTTAATTGGACTCCCTGCACGCTATGCCAATTGTTTGTCACCACCAGCGCTAACTGCCTTTGCACTTGATCCCATATCAAACTGGAGCTGCAAAGGAACATAAGTAAATAAAGAAGCATTTTTAAAGCCCAAATCCAGGCACATTAATCTTAGTGGAGTACAGTAAGATGTCCAGTGTCTTCTATAAACCCACCTGCCATATTTAGTACTGGCTTCTTCTCCCATTAGTTATACATGCGGGTGGAAGTTCAACCTCCGCTGATTTTCCATTCCCGCTCCCACTCTTCCTGGCCAGTCACAAAACAGAGCCGTGGGGTGTTTGCATTGTGATTGGCCAGGATGAGAAGGGGACAGAGATGCAACCACACTGCAATGCTACAGCTGGAGGCGGCACAGAAATTCAGCATTAGCTAGTCTTCCAGCCGCAGGTATAGTTGTTGATTTGCAGGAAGAAGAAGCCACTACAGAACAAGCCAGGAAGATTATTGTGCCTAGCATTAATTCTATTGATGCATTATAGTTAACTTACTAAAGGAGCTGAAGCTGTTGACTTTCCAAAGTAAATCTGTGATTGCTTTGAATACCCAATCATATGCAATGATCATTTTAACAGCTTCATCCTATTACCTAATCACAGTGAACATTAACTTTGTTAAGTAAACAGTCTATATTCCCTTAGTTTATCAACTCCCATGTCTATTTTACCATATTATATTGGGTTGGGGGAGAGGCTTCTGTTGGCTACTATTGCTGCTGTAACAAAGGATCTATGAAAAACTAATATTTAACAATAGTTATTTTTTAAAAGGTAATGCAGCTGTAAGGATTATGTAAAGTGTTGTAACCCATAGAAACTTGTTAGTTTGCATTTTGCTCAAAGGAGAAAGCTGTAGATACTTTGGTTATGATGCAATGCTTGTGTATATATAGTTTACCAGTCTATTTACAGCAGGGTCTTTTGAGATGTTCTATGTAAAGGATTTAGTGTTTCAGAATAAGTGATGTCCTATTAATCATAGGGACACTGCTATTTTTGTTGTTTGGCTCTGGCTGTGTTGGATTTCCACATTACAGCTAACATTTGTCTGTCATCATGTACCTACCAAAACTACTGTGATGCTTATCTAGAGATTAATCGCACCTTCCAGTCAGGAAGTTTTTAAAAATGCCTCCATGTCTTGCCTTCAATATAAAAACAGCCCCAACAGCAACTGTTACTTTATAGTTATCTCGACATCCCTATGTAACATTGCAGCCTCAAAAAAACAACAACAACTGATATAAATTGTAATGTACCTTCTATGACAGTATGCCCACTCTTCGTTTAGCCTAGGCACTTGTGATGTATCCCTTGCCTTCCAGCAGCTCCATGGGAAATCTGCATCACTAGACAAAGGCGATATACTTCAAACACAATCCCAAAACTAACAAGACTTCACTCCACATATCATGGCAATGTTTAAACATTAGTAAATGTGGCCAGATCTCTTTCTGACATTTTACCATTGCACAAAATTTGGTGCGCCTTTTATGTGGGTTGGTTACAGGATGAAAAAGCCTGCTACTGATGCATTAGAAGATGTAGCTGCAGACCATGAGAAGGGGTTTTCAGCATGAAGCATGGTGGACAAAGGCAAAATATAGCAGTTGGTGTAGTGAATCATCAATGATATTGGTACCACATAGCAGGCTCCTCAAGGTACTTGTCTTTTTAGAAATATTTGATTTAAACTTAATATTTTACAATAATTACTCACTAAAGATGCACCAGAATTGTATTTACGTTTTAAGTAAAAGAATATGGCTCCACCCATGACATGACTCCACCCTGTATCCATGAGGGATAATGCCCTTCTTTTTGGGATTGGTGAAAGAAGGAGATTTGTAAATACTGTCTGTATTAAATAGGCTCTGTTGTGCTTTGCACTAGTTAGAGGGTTTTTTGGTTCCTTTCAGTCCACCTTGTCATTACCTGTCAGTAGGGATGAGCTTAGGTTTGGACCGAACCCAGTATGAACGTGAGCTCCTCTGAACCCATAAGGAGCCCCTCATGAACACAGAAGGTAACTTCTTCTGTGCCACCCAATCAGCTGCTGGTGGGGAGTTCCCCACCCAAAGCTTGATGGGATGAAGTGACCTCATTGACCATGTATGGCTACATGCCTATATTTGGTAAACCACATTTACCTAATATGGCTATGTGGCCATATTTAGTAAATTACATCTGCACAAGCAACCTGCCCCTTTGTTTACATGCAGCTGCAGAAAAAGGAATGCCCACACTGCAGCTCATTGGGTGGATGTGCCCATGGCCCTTCCTTGTTTGGAGGAGGTACATTCTGAACCTGAGCTCATCCCTACCTCTCGGGTTATACTTTCTCACTGAAATTCTTCAATACATGCTGGTGCTGCAGTTGTCAGTCAAGGGAACCCTCAGGATGTAGTAAGGCAGACAGTTACTGTTTTCTTCCATTTCCCGAGCCACAATGCCTATTTATGTTCACCCAGCTCATTCTACTTATACTTGGAAATGAAGAGTATTAGTATTCCTAGAATGCCTGGCCGGAGGTATTGGTTATTGTTGGATAAGGCGCTGTAATTCACTGAAGAGATACATAATATGTGACACACACAAGTCTCCTGTCTTCAAGCTATTTAAAGAATGTGAGGATGTTAATTAATCACTCAAATGTGCTTCAATGGGAAAAGTAAAATGAGAGTAAGGAATGTTTTACATAGCGCATACATTCAGCTATTAATTTGTCAGTTACAGAGATGCTGCCTCCAGACCATTCAGTTTAACAACAATTTTCCCAGAAGATTATACAGTATGTGCATTCAAAGTTCTTTACGCATTTATTGTGCTTGTAAATGCCTCCCTTGTTTAGGTATCCAAAAATCTTAGATATACTGTCAGCTGTCACTGATGCTGACACGTTATAGGACTCTCCTTCACTCCTCCCTTGGAATCTACTCAAAAGGTTATGTAGGGGGAGGATGAGGAAGGGCAAAGGAGCTGTAAGCAGAAAGTAATTAGGCACCCCCAGAAGAGAAGAGGGCTATGGGCAGTGGCGGATCCAGGGGGAGTAACGGGGCAATTGCCCCCCCAGAAAATTGCCGCTCACTCTCCCGCCTCTCTGCCAGGCCGCACCGAACAATCAGGGCCCGAAAACAGAAGCTGCACTATAGTCAGGCAAATTAGACGGCTGCCTAATTTGTCTAAGTAGAGAGCTGCCCAATCATAGGGGGATGCGGGGACCTGCTAATAAAAGCCTACCAGCAGCCTATCAATAAGGAGCAGGCATGGGCCTTGTGCTACCAGTGTCCGATAAGCTGTTATGGTTTCCTAGCTAAGCATTGTCAGTGTGATTGGCTAGGGGGAAATACTTCTGATTGGCAGTAATTTAGTGATGAGCTAAGTATCAGGTTAAAAGTCCGTCTGAGCTTGGAGTAGTCAGGGTTCTGAGAAAAGAAAGGGTTGCTGTGATCTATCTGCGCCTGCAGTGATTTGGACTGGTGTTACCAGTGTGTCTGGAGACTGGCCCAGAGTTCCCTGGCATCAAAGACCAGGATACGGGACCCAGTACCAGTCCTCTGTAGATGATGGTATTCTGCATTGCTGTATAATGTATTGCTGGGATTTGTAGTCCTCTATAGCTAGTGGTATTATTCTGCATGGCTGTATAATGTATTGCTGGGATTTGTAGTCCTCCATACATACAGTCGCAAAACTACCATGGTCACAGCGGTTGCAGCTGTGACCGGGCCCTAACATTCCGCCACTTGGGGGATCTCTGGCAGGAGGAAGGGGGCCCTGGTTACCGCTGACATTGCCGGTAACCAGGCCCCCCCTTCCTTCAGTCTGGGGCTCACCATCCTTCACATTGCGCCTGAACCGTGTGTATCACAAAGCTCCATAGCAATAAAACACAATAATGTGCAGTGCATGAGTGCATCACAGACTCCACAGCAATAAAACTCACAGTAATGTACAGTGTCGATGACAGACCCATTATAATGACAGTAAAGTGCCAAATGTTTGGCAGAGATTCCATTCCTGCACACAAGAGTGTCAGGATGTGTAAAAAGAAAAAAAAGGCACAATTGCTGGTAATTGCTGTTACACATAACAAACAACTGCAACGTAATGTATTATTGCAATATTCTGTTCTGTAAGCAACACTTTATTTTCTGGCAGTGCTGCTCTCGAGACTAGACTCTGGATCAGCCCCTGGCTACGGCATGGCATATGTAGCAGTGCTAGGGATTTGACTCTTCCTGAAGAAGTCAAATTTGCTAGTAAGTTTAGAGGCAGATTATAAGTGAACAAAAAAAATTTATGGAAAGGAAAAACACTTCAAGTAAGCATTTGAAAATACTTTTTGTGTGCTTTTAACCTGCAATTTTTTAAAGTTGATGACAGGGTCTTTTTAATGACATCTGCTGCCAATCTGCTGTTTTAAACTTGCAGTCTAAACACCGAACCAGTGTCTCCTTTTTAGCAGCTGCCTGGTGTTCAGGAGGTGATACTGCCACTTCCTGAAGGCCATTTTGTGTCCCAATGGGGATTTTCTATTGCAATACCGCTCTGGAACCACATCCCCACATGGCTGTGGTATGGTCCTATTGATTGCAAATGGTCACGACTGGCAAGTGGCACTTCCTGCCAAACATGACAAATTTGCTGTGGCAGCAGCATGTGTACAAGCATGAGTGGCAGCTATGTTTAGTTTCAGGTGGGCTGTCGAGGAGCGGTAAAACATGGATCAACCGCCAGTTTTTGAAGTGGCACATGATTTTCAGAGGTCAGAACTGCAACCAGGGAGAATGTGCTTACAGGGATATTATTCTTAAACATTTGGTATTTTCTCATTGGGGAATTTGGCTACGCGTTTCGAGGTTCAGGACCTCTTTGTCAAGCCAGAAGTGGTTTACCATTGTTATTTATACTATCCCCACAACATCCCAGGGTTGCAGCGCTTCTTTCCACCCTCCTTTTTATCAGTAGAGCAGGGAATGGCTGGAATGTCTGCATACCTCCCATCTTTCCATGATGAAAAAGAGGTTCACCTTTCAGCACTAAGTATGTAAACAAAGGACCCATCTCCGGCATGGCCTCAGCTAGAAGAACTGATATGCAAAAAATGATTGCTTAAACCCACAAGTGATTTTTTTTTTTCCACCAGTAAATTTGCTTTATAATGACTTCCAAAATAACAAAATCCAAAATATAGAGGTTGAATGAAAGTGTTAGTGTAGTAAAACCATAACTTCAAACTGTTCTAATTTGTAAGGACTCTGTCCCTCATTGGGAACCCAATCCCTCTGTCCCTTTGTCCTCCTCAGTTGCACCTCTTTTTGTTCTGATGTACAGATATCTATGAAAATGTTCTATTTAATTAGCAAAAGTGTTAAACTTTTATCTTATTTTTTAAATATCGTGTTTGCCATTTTCAAAATTTCAGTGTAAAGGCAGAGTAATGGTGGAAAAAAAACAATTATGGGTTTACCAATCATTTTTGCCAAATACATTCTTAATGGTCCATATAACTGATGGCTTGGCAGAGGTCCAAAAATCAGACCACAAATTGGGACAACTGAGAAGGAAAGGGGGACAGAGGAATCTGATTCTAAATTATTTTTCACATGAGTAATAAAAATAGGTATGAATACATGGAGTTTGAATTATTAAAGGAGTAGACTGTTCACTTATCTTAATGAACAGGTTGAAGCTGTGCTCACTTTGAATACCCAATCATGTCAAGGGATTGATTAAATGATTCAAGTGAAGAAGGTACTGGGAGTGCCATTCAGAATAAATGCCTTACCTGCCTTACTGAAATGGTGTGAACGGGCTCACTTCCTCACACACTTAAGAAAAAAATTATAGGTTTTGACCCTCCCACTCTTTATCAATAGCAAAAAAATAGAAAAGGTTTATAAATTCAAGCTTTAAAAATGGGGTGAAGCATGGCCCTCCGAAATCATGTCTGCTGCTTCCAGTCTTGGAGACCAAACTGTATACATTTTTTGGGAAAAGCACAAGTCTCATACATCAACCTATAAAGGGGAAGTGCCTGATAACCAGCCTTTTCCAAAGGGGTAGACAACTTCCACTCTATATCTATGGCTTTCTTAGCATAAAAATAGACCACACCATGGAGAAGTTTAGCACTAACAGACAGAGCAGAGTGGTCTAAATACTCCAAAAGACATCTGGCAGGGTTACAAATATTCAGCACAGTCAGCAGAGAGACAATATCACATCTGTGATCTCAGACCAGAAGGCCCGTATTGCGGGACACTCCCAAATCACATGCATAAAAGGTCTGCAAGGCTGTAAGACATCTACTACAAGACAGAGAACCAATGTAGAAATTGGAATCAATTTTTGCACAGTGTAATAGATTTGATGCAGATACTTATTAAATTAGCCTAACCCTGGAGGATATAACGGAGGTATTGTAGGGACCCAACACATTCTTCCAAGTTTTTTTCCAGCAAGTCTTGGACCTCCTGGTGCCATCTAACTTAAATAAGGGCAAATTTAGTTGTGTTTTAACAATTCCTACTTGATTGAACCTTTCAAAGGCATTACTGTAAGCTCACACATGTAAGCTTTGTCCTTTGACTAACAATAAGTAATTTGCAGTAAAGGCGTTCATAATATATATTCACGTTCCCTTGTTCTTGCTGCATGGTATTACAATGCAGTTATGCTGCTGTGATCATTTAGAACACAGATGGATGGAACATTTGCTACTCGGTACATAAAGAATGTCCCTGCAGGAGGCCAGCTTTACACGTCAGTCACTTGTGTTCTCCTAGCTATTTTCTAAACGGATGAGAAAAACAGCTGATTAAACTGCGATGCCTAATAGAAGGAAGGATAGAATTTAGCCAGAAATTTAAATGTTACTAGTGTTTTTTTAATTTAGGGTCCTAAGGAAGGAGGGTATTCCTAAACTGACTTAAATCTGCTTAATATATCAGGGCCCCCTCTTTTTTCTAATTCATCGAAGCATTAAAGTAAAAGAAAATGTCAGTGAAAAAAGTTATCAGATATACTTGCCTTACCCTTGGCATCCACCTGGATGAGGCTGAATTCACCATCCTCCTGGGGAGACGCCGGGGAATGCCGAGTACCCCACATTTCATGAGAAGACAATCCCAACACTGCGCTGGAGCATCTTATCACAAAATGTGGGATTCTATGAGGGAGGGGACACTGATATATTAAGCAGGCTTTGCTTTTTAATACAAAATCTGCTTTAAAGGCATATTCCACCTTTTACAAAAAAATAACTGCATACTCATACATCAACAGAAAAAATGTGCAATAATGTTATAAAATGGAGCCAGCGAAGCACTGCAACAGAGATTAGTAGATCGTGGGTGCACTGCTCTGGCTCCTGCAGACTCTTCTTTCAATCACTGTTCGTACCTCGGTATGGACTTGCAGTAAGAGATATATGGGACAAAATATGAATAGACTACAAGTGTGGTGACATCTCCGTACATGTACTTCATTAAGAACTACATAAGTCCCCAAGTGACCATGTTTAATGTTACACTTTGAATTTTGATATAACATGAAACATCATATTAATGGCTAAGTTTACTTTTCTGACCATGTTTCATGTTACACCCATATTTTAGGGGTAACATGGAACATGGTCAGATCACAAACTCCCTTCCACTCATTCTCTTTACTAAATTGTGGTATGAGGATAGACTATTGAGGCTGACCTGATATTAATAGGCCTATGTTGTCTCCATTGTAACTAAGGCCAATAAGTTACATCAACAAGCCGGCAGTGTCACAGGCAGCAGCTGAACAAGCAATCTGATCAATTCCATGTTCGACTGGAGTATAATATTAGAAGCAATGTTCTTGATGTGTGTACTCCAGAAGGTATTGATTCTGCTTTGCTTGAAAGGTAAATAGCTTTATCTTCTTTAATTTCTTTGTTACTACAATATTTTTTACTGTAATCTTGTAAGTGTTTCAGCCACTGCAAGCTATATCCACGGCTAACACTTACTAGTCTCAACCAGTCACCCCATCATCCCATACATACAAGGTTCATCAATAAAGTTTACTAGAAGCATTTCTGCTCTAGATCTGATTTCATGTATTTACAAGTGTTATATTTTTATCTTATTTCATTACCTAGATATGTAAAATATCTGGGAACCATCTCCAACATATTATAGGCTGAATTCACAAAGCTTTACCACAATTATTTTTAGCCATGTGACTGTCATTTTGTAATCTCATTGGACTTTCCTGAACATGACTGTCAAGAAGGCTCCTTATCTGGGTATTTTAGCTTTGTGAATTGAGCCTTATGTCATGTATTGAACCAGATATGACTCTACTGTACATGTAGTATTCTGAGCTATTCATGGTGCAAAGTATATTAGAAATAGGTGGTGCTATGTGAATGTAGTTAAAGACAGTCTGTACTACCACTGACAAAAAGCTCTGTGCTGATTAAAACAGGCAAAACGTGTCTGTGAAACTTATTGAGCATGGTCCCTGGAATTTAGATATTGCCAGACAAATGCTGTGGCCTTCAACAAATACATGTACAGTATCTGTGGGAAATGGGTACATTATTTGTTGCATTGAGGCAGGGAAGTCACTGAGGCAGGAGTCTCCATACCGTGGACACTCCATCCTCCATGCATGTTTAGCCCCTGGAGCATACATAGTCTTTGGTTGCCATGATGCAGTAAGCCACACAGCATCTTTGGTTGCTATGACACTGCTGGCTGCACAGCATGCTTGGTTGCAATGACACTGTTGACTGGGGAGCATCCTTGGTTGCTATCATGCTGTTGACTGCACCGTGTCATTGCTTGATGTTCGACTCGAACATGGGCAGTTCGTGTGTTCGCACAGTGCCTTGTGAGCCCTGATTGGCTAGAGCCTTGCCGTTTTTTGTTTTCTATTATTTCTATTTATTCTTGTTTTATTTTTATCTCGTCGAGTCATCGTCGTGGACAAAGCTGGACATTGTGATTGACCCTGGATTATATCGGTGGATCCATTTTCGGGGGGGTTTAATAAAAGACTTGTCAAAAACCACGTCTTTTGTTTTTTGTTTTCAATGAAAGGATTTTTTCAATAGTCTGGCCTCTTTTCTTAAAACTTTAACCCTTTAGTGAATGAGTAGGGGTACAAGTATCCCTTACTCATTCACAAGGGGGGGGACCGCATCTGGGTGCCCCTTTATTAAAGGGGTACCCTGATGTAAATAAGCCCCCTGCCCGCACCCCCACAACCAACGCCCCAGGGCTTGTGGGGAAGAGGCCCTTGTCCCCATCGGCACGGGTCAGGGTGCTTTTCCGGAGGCCACCCTGGAAAAGCACCCTCCCCAGTGCCGGGGGCATGTCGCCTGGTATTGCAGGGAAGGGGGGTGCACTTGCTCGTTCCCCTCTTCCTGCCTGTGCTCGGATCAAGGGTCTGGTTGGGAATTTTAGGGGGGGGGCCACATCTTTTTTTTTTTTCCTCACTGTTTTGGGGTGTTTGCTCCTTCAAATTCCTACCAGACCTTAAGGGCCTAGCATGACTTTGAACCTCATGCACTTTTTTTTGTTTTCTTTTAAATTGTAACTTGGGGTCCCTCCTAAAATTCTTACCAGACCTAATGTGTCTGGTATGACTTTTGGGGGAAACCCATGCTTTTTTGTTTTTTTTAAGTGGGGTCCCTCCTAACTTTCCTACCAGACCTAAAGGGTCTGGTATTGTTTGGGAGGGGGAACCGCACGCTTTTTTTTTTTTCCCATTTTAAATGTAATTTTTTTTCTTTAAAAATGTTATATTTGCTGCAGCAGGTTCTATACATCGTACAGATGCGCCACTTTACAGGCAGGTTAAGGGGACACTCCAGGCACGATATTTAAAGGAATTTTTCATTCTTATTGTTTCACTTAAGTGATGTTAAAATTACTGCTCCTTTAAAAAAAATTAATTCTTTTTTAAAGTGTTTTTTTCATCGATACATGTCTTCCAGGGCAGTACCCGAATCCCCATACCCTTTTTATGGCCAATAACTTGCATATAAGCCTTGAAAAAGGGGACAATTGATTTTCAAAGTTCTAGCCCCATAGACTTGCATTGAGTTCGAATTCGAACTTTTTCCATGTTCTAAAGTTTGAATTTAAACGGGGGTGTTCGGCCCATCACTACTTGTTATGATGCTGTGTGGCCCATTCTGTCTAAAACTTTGGATAGGGTTGTATCTTGCATTGCCATGTTGCTTACACTGACATATTTATGATGTCTATTATTTCTGATTATTTTTTTTCCTTCTTTTTTTCCTTCCTCTAGCATTTCCGAAATGAGCCGAAGAGTGGTGCGCCAGAGCAAATTTAGGCACATTTTCGGACAGCCTGTGAAAGCTGATCAAACATATGAGGATATCCGGGTATCTAAGATCACATGGGACAGCTCCTTCTGTGTTGTGAATCCCAAATTTCTAGCTATTATTGTGGAGTCCAGTGGTGGAGGAGCTTTCATGGTGTTACCATTAGGCAAGGTAAGATCAAGTACAGATTTGTTTAGTCTCTCAAAAACAATATATGCTTAGTTTTTTCAATGTTAAGCTGAGCGTGAATGTCTTAAAAAAAAAAAAAAAAAGACTATAGACATTAGATACTATTTAGATGATCCAGTGTCAAAACAATCCTTTTCCCCCCTAATCAGCATAACTTTTTTCAACCTAGCTATGTAATGCTTGCATAAAGATGCACACTCATATTGTATGAGCATACATATCTATATATACATACTGTATATTCTATAATGCCTAACAAAGGATTTTTATTCTATACAGCCAGTGATCCACACTGTGTGGCCATGGTGGCTATGTAGCAAGTAAAAAAAAAAAACCCAAAGTCATACAACCAGTCTCTTCTAATACGCCTAGGAAAAATCCCATTTATTCCTATAGAGAGGCTGAAAGTCACGTGTCCCAATGATAGATGGTCATTTCACAATAATGAATGGGACCAGCTGGAAAAAAGTATACAGAGATAGCTGTGTGGCTCATCGTAGATCACACAGTGTGGCTCTGGCAGGTGCAAGGACAGGTGAGTCTAAAACTTTGGGGGTGCTGGATTTAAAGGGAGGTAAATAAAAATAAAAAAATATGGTGGAGAGATAGCATGGAATGTTGCATATCTTGAGCAAAAAAAGGAAAAAAAAGGTGTTTCCCCTGCCACCTTCCTCTACAGTTTTGCAGTTGTGTATAAAACAAACAGACACACATCTGGACCCAGATGGAGTCTGTGGTGAATGGATGTAATTGGACACATGTCCTGGCTGCCCATAGAGATACATTGGGCTTCCGATCAAATCCACCTGAAAAACTGACAGGTGGACCTGATCAGACCGTCCGTGTGAAAGGGGCCGTAAAGATGATCATATGATTCTTCTTGTATACTGCCAATACAAATAGGAGCTACATATCCATATATGAGATTCACTTTCAGGAGCCACACTTGAGGATCTTCTACCAACTGGAGACTTGAACTTCAAAGCTAAACTAATTATAGCTTACTCAGCAGGAGATAGCACAGAGTTGACTTGACACGATGTACACATCATGGATGTCAGCCATCAGTAGTGGCTTCATAAATCAGACGCATTTAGAGGATATTCACAGCAAAGATATTTTCTCTTCCATGGTCTTCTGTTTGCACCTGCTGTATCTTCCAAGACCCTTAGCAACAAGATAAAACAGGAGACCTGATGGTCTGTACTTTCTCTCCTGGAATGCCAGGCTTTATCAGCCTCATGTTCACATTCGATTTTATGTTCCAGCGCTCCATAGTGTACTCAGTGAGTTATTAGCTCATTCTGCATTCTGTGGTGCTGTGCTGATGTGATCCAGCTTGGTGCACAAAGGAAGTGACTGAACTTTATTATTTGCGACATCATTTCTCTTTCCCTCCAAGGCCAGCACTACACTATCTGCCCCGTTGCATCCCCAAAATACATATCCAGGCCTCAATTCCTCTGGCTTAAATGTCAAAAACTATTACCCAGACACTCTGCTTACTGAAAAATCTTTCATTACATTGCAAATCAAAATCCTATCTACAGACATCTCAGGCAACCTTTATAGGACCAATCTTGCCGTATACATGATAAAATCTTATTGTCCATTTTGCAGTTGGTTTCATCTCACATGCTGGGAAAGAAAATAATAATATGGGACATTATTATTCCTCATGTCGGGGTCATTTGTTTTTGTATCCTGGTTTCCCAGGAAACCTAACACTGAAATATTGGCTCTGTGTATAGAGAAGGCTTTATAGGATACAGGATTTGGCAATATCTGTGTAGTAAAATTGTTTTTTTTTAAACATATAAAAGATAACGCTGACTGTAATTTTACAAAGCCGAGAAACTATGTTTATTTTTAGGGTAGGCACACAATAGTGCTGTTCCTTTTGTGGTTCTTGATAAATCTGGCTGCATTATATCACTTCTAAAAAGGCAAATGTTTTTTTCCTTGTATGTATGAGCACACACAAGAAAAATCCAGTTTGTTTTAAATTCCCTGCTCTGCAATGCATTTCCTCAGACATGTGATCACATCCAACAAAGTACCATGGAGACACATTGTAAAGGCCTCCAAAACACATGGAAATCTAGACTATTAAACATGCATGTCCTCAGCCTTGGCACCCAAACACATGAATGCAAGTCCCAAAGGACAAAAATGCTTTGCTCTGTGTAAGCTCGGCTGTCAGTCAGCAATATTTAGAAGAAAAGATGGGCGCATTACAAAATATAACCAGGTGCTGGACTGCTATTTCAAATGTTTTCTCCTGGCAAGAGAATGAGCCCTATGGCACAAGGGCGATTCTGACAGCAACTTGCCAGTGATAAGACTGCTGGGAGATTTGAAAGTGTGGAAAGAAAGCTCTGGACCCATGTGGTTTTATTCTCTTTTTGTTTCCCATCCAACAGTAGTTAAGTGATGTGAATATATGTGATCTGGGAAACGTATAGGCAGCTTCCGCAATCCAAAGGATCTCCACAGGTGAACACAACAATAGATATAAGACTAGAAGCGTTGCACTAATTAAAATTCTTCAGATACAACTTTATTCTGTTAGAGTCGGGGGACATTCAAGTAGAGTAGCCAACGCATTTTGGGGGTCCAAAAAACACCCCTTCATCAGGGATTGAGTTGTGATAGAAGTACATCAGGCTTTAAAGCAGCTGGTTTGGCAGCATGATGGCTAGGAGAGCAATTAAACCACTTGTCTGCTTCTACGGCATCGCTCTGCCATACAACCAGGTTAGCATTCTGTGTGGCAATCAGGATTTGCCACACAACACAAAACTTGGGTAATAGGCTTGGGTAATAGTGTGGGACAGAATGTTGAATGTTAGTTACTTTGGCTGTGACTGTCATCAGCACCTCCCAAAAGTTTTTTTTTGCTAACCTTTCCTGAGACACGCAGACATAGTGTTGAATTATTTTGTCATCTGGCTGGTCATTGTAGTGGAAACGTGCACCTTTCTTTAAAGAACTAGTTATTGGTTGCCAGGACACACTGGAAGTCTTCATCTGTCTGTGTGTTGTGCTGGGATTCTAGTGTTTATCTGCACCTTTCAGGAGGAAATGGTTGCCTTCAGGTATACCTGCCTGTAATCTATTATTGCTGTGTATGTACCAGGTTGGAAGCTTAGTTCGATTAGGGACCACACAATACAGAGGAGCCTTAACAGGAGAAATATATACTACTAACACCTTTTATTCATAGCATTTAATAAATGCGGGCTATTTCTGCTTTAGGATCTCTAGTCTGACATGGGCCTTAGGTAGAGATAGAAAATACTCTACTCCTGAACCTTTCTAAAGCTGGCAAAATACTGTGCAAATGTTACATGGTGAGTGGCCCTGTCGGCACCTTTCCATCAAGATCACAAAAATCGAAGCAGCCGGTCGGAAAATCTTCAGGCGAACAGTGATGGCAGCCAATTGGCTACTGTCACTGTTTTGGTATTCTGACAGCGGCACACATGCCTCTGTCAGAATACAATAGCCCGGAAGGAGATTTATCCAACACAGGTTGAAGGAAAAATTACAACAGTGTATGACAAGCTTAAGTGAACTCTTGCAAAGAGTTCAAATGTAAGGTGATTTAAATCAGAAAAGTAGAGAAGAGAAGCTCCAGAGCAGAATATTCTGTCTCTTATCGAATAGGATATGTTGGGGTCCTATGCCAACATATTACATAGTGGTTTACAGAACACATTTAAATATTTGCATCTGTCCCTACCCCTGAAACACTTTACAGGCAGATATCCAACCACATCTATACAAGCACATGCATTAAGTACCAATTTAAGCAAATGCCAATCAACCTACCATGTTTCTGAGTTATGGAAGGCAAGTAGAGCATATAGAGGACTTCAGGAGGTGTAGCTGGTCCTGAAAAGAGTTTCAGCAAAGATTACAAAAATTACTTTATACACCCTGGGTCAAGGCAAGAGGGGGCATGTGGACAGCTGTTTTCCCACTCAAGGCTTGAGTTAGGTAAGTACTCTGTAAAATCTGAATCTAAGAAAGGGGGAGGGGGGTGGGGTGGCAGCACAATATGCTATAAATGGGCTTTTACAGTATCATTAGGGGTCTTCAACATAATGTTGTTCCCCTGCATACATTCCAGCCATTTCAACTAATTAAAAATACACACCCCTTGTGAGTTGAGTCCATGCTGATCAATGCAGCTTTATGTGTTTATGTACATTAAAGGGATCCTGCTTTTTCTTATGGAAAAAGGACCTACTAAAGAGCAGCATACTGGAAAACTAGTTTGCAAATCTTGGTCTAGATGTCAGTCTCACTGTATCTCTAACAATATTCATTTTGTAAGAGATGCTCAAAATATTTGCATCATTTGGGAAAATTCCCTTCCCATAAGACCATTCCCTTCAGTTTCAGCATGCTGCCTTGTGTTGTCAGTGTAATCTAGTACTTGAAAGAGCAAGTCAATATAAATACAGCCTTGCCTTCTTCACAGCAGTCTTTATTAGGCACAAGAATTTGGCTCATTTACTGCACAGGTCACTGGTGGTGTCCTTGACCCCTTATTATCCCATAAGCTATCCCTAGGGGATGAATGACTAGCTTTTCAGTGCAGACTGTCAGACCGAGGCAGTTGTCTGCGGATCCTGTGCTTCCAATAAAAAATGACCTCATACAACAAACAATAGAAATGTCTCAGGAAGCACTAAAAGGACTGTTAAAGAGCTCAGATTTTCCAGAGTGTCGTACACTGGATGTTGTTTTGCTCAGTTGTGTTCGGACTTGGGCAACGCCCTGGCAGCCTCCTGTACGTCCTGTAACATTTTCTGTGCCCATTGACACTTGTGTCTTCCTCTTTCCTCTTCACCTCTGTTATTCACTGAACTTCTTTGCCCTTGTTGTTCTGCTACATTAGAAGACTCCCTTGTATTATTTCATTACTTTTCACGGATGCTGGTTGTGCCAAAAATATATAGAGGTACAATGCAGAGCAATTTATATAGAGCTTATAAGCTAGATTTTTCAGATGAAAGGTTTTACCCCCCAAGAAATGCAGTAGTTCTCTTGAAGCTTTATAATGACCTGAACCAATCAGATGGCCATGGATAAGGAAATCAGATTCTAGATGTCCATTTCCAAATGAAAAAAAACAACTTGTTTGTTACATTGGAAATAAATGGTCTCGACTTGCCTATGCTAACATGTGATAGGATGCGTAGGTAAAGGCTTTCCCAGAAGGCCAAAACTAGTGTATCTGTGCATCAGAAAGCCTTTTTTTCACTCACTGAGATTTTTCCGCTTACTGGAAAATCTCTGCATGACAGGGCTAATCATTTCCTCTTCTGAATAATAAGAGGTAGGAAGGTGTTAACTGCAAGGGTTCCATTTCAACTCATTGGGAGAGAGCCGTGTGCAAAACACTAGTGGATGCTAGGGGAAGGGGGACACACACACACACTGTGTAGGCAAAACCCTTGCACCGGCTCTGCTCCTCTCTACTGGACGTCTGTTTCTCTCTGCCATCATTGTTTTTCATACGGGTGTAAGTGGGGGCTTCACGTTTGAACTTCGGCCAAGGCCTCACAAAGTCTAGAACCGCCTCTGCCCTCTCATCTTTCCCTAATGTGAGTCTAGATAAAATCCTTCCACTGCCCGGAAGGATTTTATCTTATCACCTAAGCTAATGTACGCAGTCATTTGCTTACTACTTTTTGCAAGGTATACTATTCACAATACAAGCCTTTTTTTTTTAATCAAAGTATAAAAGTTGACTGATTTTGGCCTGTGCAGATTTTATACATTCTGCACATTGGTAGCAATGTGCAAATGTGAGTCTGTTTGGGAGAGAGCATCATGATGACAGCAATTCAGTATCTGGATGTTGTAGAGTAGACAGAGCTTAGAAATGCTGCTAAACCTTGCCCTTTTAAGGCTTGACACAATGCATAGATAAGTACAGTACGGTTGAACCAGTATAAAATGTACAGTGCATGCAGAGAGCCAGAAACCTTGATGGTACAGTCTAGGTGGTGTATAGTATGTGTTAGCTTTTCTCTTACTGAAAGCCAAAGCACCAACATATCACACAGGGCTGTACATTAAAAAGGGGCAAATGACGATTCCAGTATAAAAAAAAAAGTAGAGAGACATGATAGATGAACAGAGGAGGACTTCTACCTGTATGACTTTCCAACGTCGGGAGACATTAGGCACAAAAGTCAATGAATATGAGACCCAAACTAAGATTGATGGAGCTTGTGTAGTGGCCGGGCCTGCGCAGAGTTCAGAAATGACCGCCACTTTCGGCTGGCCCTAAGGTTTCATCATTTTGATGCAAGGACAACCAAATAGTATAGCAGGATGTGTTGCAACATGTTTAAACCCGTGTGCTTTAGTTATTCATGTCAAAACATCGCCAGGATTTAATGAACATTGCTGCTACCAAAGTTCATTCTTATATCTGTAATTTAAAGTAGTTGATTACTTACCAAAAGTGCAAATCGTATCTTTTTTTTTTCTTCAATTAACTTTATTCAGCCATGAGTGATATAACAAATGAAAACCCAACCACTGTGCTTGAGCTCATGCTTGTTACATCATGAATGGCTGAATAAAGTTTAATTGAACAAAAAAAGGATTTGGTGGAAGTGCGGCTTTGCATTCCAGTGGGATGACAGACACCGTTTGGTGGTGAGCCAGAAATCCGATTTTTGAAAATATGGCACTACAAAACAAACAAATGCAAAACGTTTACATAAAAATGTTAAATAAAACAAAAGCTAAACGAAGAAGATGAACAACTTAAAAAAAAAGAAGAAGAAGCTAATTAGCGTTCAAGCTCTACTCTCCCAATGTAATCAGTGATCTGATGTGCTCTGTGTATCAAGGGCAATGTCAGCAACCTTGTATTTATTGTATTGTTATCTCCAGATGTGTGTGAATAGTGTTCTGTTTTTGTTTTAGACTGGACGTGTGGATAAGAACCATCCTACAGTCAGCGGACACACAGCTCCTGTATTAGACATTGATTGGTGTCCCCACAATGATAATGTCATTGCCAGTGCTTCAGATGATACCACGATCATGGTAAGTGCAACTTTTTTTATGGCTAAACATCCTTCTGATCTTCCTCCATGTCCATCACTCTGTATAGGAGCTCGTTTATAATGAAAAATGGATACAATTCCCTGCAAAACTGTACTGTAAATATTTACTATTGCGTCTATATTCTAAATTGTATTTATAGAATGTAGAGCGTGGTGTGGAGACTGCCATGTCCTTCTGAGTTTTCTTTGCCTAACTTTGCAAAGAACACAACATGACTTGTCCTATGCATGTGACTGATTTCCTTCTCCCGCCACTTTTTGTCCCCGTTCATTAAAATAAATGGGGCTTTAGAGCCCCCAAGCAGAAAGCAGATATGTTAAGTACACTTGTGATTTATGCGTTTTAAAAATGAGCCGAATCTGTGTATTTTTGTACTGTCTGTTTATATGAAAAACCTAATAAAAACAATAAAAAAAAAAACAGCAGTATGGCCAGCGTAATGTGTGTGTATATATAGTATAGGGTGGGGAATGGTTACAACCAGTCTTTATTTAATATCTGTGTCCCATTAGGGAGTATTACCTTTTACTTCCTCTTCTATAGACACAACAGGAAGTGAGTGGAAACCTCTTCAAAACGAGGAAAATGGCCTTTAGGACAGTTGTCACCGGAATAGATGTCCCCCATTTGGAAGATTTTTTTCACTCCTATTCCTGTTCTGGTGACAACTCAACATTTTTACTTTTCCCTTACTTTTATTCCTGAGATCATGGTCAGCAGGACAATTAGAATCTTCCTAATGGTAACACAGACAGCAATGAGACTCTAACAAGAGTTCTAACGCTTCTTCACAGTGACTTACTAGGTAGAGAAGCCAGGACCACATATAAAGTCCCACAGCTTGCACAAGATTTGATGAAGTCTTTACAATAGTAAACAGCCCTCCATGGGGAAATATAAAAGTTTACCTTTTTTTTTTTTTTTCTACATGTACCACAGCCACTATATTTTCTTTATTTTGCAAGTTATATTTAAATGACCTTCCTTTTACTGATTCGGTAGTCTTTACTGGAAATATAGGAGCCTCTGTCCATACAGAAAAAACAGCCCTGGGATATTACACTGCTAGGTTGCAACACATTTTGCTAGATTTTGCGTCAGAATTCATCTGTCAGAACAACAAAATTTAACAACAGTTCTATAGAGGTATGCCTGAACAAACCATTCAAACTAAGATCACTCAGGGAGACATTCATAATATAGGTGATGGTAGTTTTTTGTTGACCTGGCATATACACTCTGAAACAAAACCTCACTATGTATGGCTAGCATTACAAGGCGTCACAGCAGAATCATGGGAGAAGCAAAGTAGAAAAAAGGTCTGCTGCATCCTTGGAAATGTTGATCCAGTTCATGAAATGGCTCCTTTGATTGTGTTTTGTTAACGTGCTCTGTAATAAAGGCAGATTTCTTTCTGGAAGCTGTATTGGCCGAGTATTCCTAAAAGAAAAAGTATAAAAAGGCCTCCGAACTTCAGCATCTAATTAAATTGTACAACTCCATTCCTGAAAGTTTGTGTACTTATATAAATTAAAGCAGGCAGGCTTTACATTGAGTAAATATAAGTTGTGCTTTAAGAACATATTTCTAGAAGACTTACCACTAAAGGGGCTCAAATTTAACTATTAAACCATAATCTTAAGAAAATTTGAAATTGAGGTAGGTTTGGATAATGTCATGTTTGTGCACCAAAATGGGAACAATCAGGCTGGTTGAACCTTTTTGTTTTTTAATTTATGTGATTGGTGCAAATGTAATGTAGTGAGCATTTCAAAATTGACTTAAGGAATATTATCATTAAAATTTAATTCTGACCCTGAGAATGTGTTTTGTTTCAGACAGGTCTGTGAAACCATACAGCAGCCTTCCTGCTAGGTGTTGCTTGAGTTGTGGCTAACTGACCTCCCATCTATTGGTGTCTGCATAGTTTTGGAGCCAATGCTACTTGGCAGAGACAGCGGCATGACACCAGAGACTTATTTAGCTGTCTGCTATGGTGGCAATAGACTGGCACTATAAGGGAGGTTCTTCCAACTGACCATCAATGTAAGGGGCATTTTCCTCACTGATCCCCAGATCCCCAATGAATTTTTTCTTAATCCTTTATTTTACAATAACCATGTAATCAATAACATTACAAAAAATGGCATTTCCCATGAAATGAAAGGGGAATAAAAAGGAAGTTACACAGTTTTTAGGTGCACTACACAGTTCATAGTTCTACGATTCAGAAGTGTATGTTTAGCAATACAAAGAAAGTTATGGTGCCTCACATTACATGGTTGACTGCAGGGCCGTCCCTATAATGAGGTTGTTGTCTCAGACGGCATCTCATTGGGGAGCGGCCGGGTGATGGGGTGGCAGGGGGCACCCAGAGTGTCCCAGCTTGATAAGACCACACTGACAGCAGCTCTGTCCAGCTCACTGATGTCACTGGTTGCCAGGAGCTAGGCGGGTCCACCAG
>NW_017307119.1:612624-620741 GCF_000935625.1 Nanorana parkeri
CCGAAACGGCATCGCCTCAGCTGCCGATTTACCTAGGGACAGCCCTGGTTGTAGGTACAAACTGAGACATGCCAGGAAAGAAATTAGAGATGACTAGGAATAAGAAGGAGTGACTTATTGGCAGTTAATTGGTTTTATCATGGGCTCCCTGAAACCTGGATATAATTTTAGGGGTTCCTCTGCAAGGAAAAAGGTTGAGATAGGCTGCTATGAAGATTAAATTCTTCACATTCATGTCACCTAAACAATCAAAAATTCTGCAGCTCACATTTGTTTGGGCTTGATGTATTGCAAAAGTACTACATAACTCAATGCTCGCATAGCTCAACACAGATTTCAGAACCAGATGTTTTCATATTTGTCAAGTTTTTATTGCTGTCCTGACTGGGGAGATTCCCTCTCACTTTCTATTCTGGAACCACCAGGACGTAGGAATTCAAGGGGTGCAGACAGGTATAAAAACTTGACCGATGTTCTAGCACCTTCCCTTTCTACTAAATAATTGTGTTTTTTGCTTTCTATGTTCCCATCAGAGAGCTATCCCATAACTTCCTGTCCTGGTGACACACTGTGACCAGGACAGGAAGTAAGGGTAACTCTCCCCAACAAGGACACATGCAGCAATAAAAACTTGACAAGAGGTTCTTCTAACCCTTAACCCATCATTTGTTTTAGGTAAACTGTAGAGGTGCTGTCTTACATCATAAGTTCACAGCTATGTTGATGCCTGAAGTCAAGTCATCAATTGCTATTCTGTGCATGTAACTGATAATTGTGTTGCAAGTGATTCATGATTGGATGCATTTTTTATGAACAAAATTATGGCATTTAGTGAAACACAATATGGCAGAACTGTAAAATGTAAGAAAAATCTCAAAAGCACAACATTTTGGCTTTGTCATGAAGCCCTCTTTATTAAACGTTTTGATAAATCTGCATTTGGAGCAGAACTTTGGAATCATTGACGCCTATAAATTTTGTGTCCAGTGGTCCACAGAGCAGCAACTTTAAACTATGCATTGGTGTCAACCTTTTGGCATCACACTTTCTCCTGCCATGAGTAAACATATGCTAGTACACTTGCATGTATTCTCAAAAATTCTGGCAACAGGAAAAAAAGACATGTCCATGAAGTGATTAGTAAATCAGAGTCCATTGGTAATGGCATACTTTGCAGAGCCGTATCTAAACTACTGTCTTCCTTCATCATTTCTTTACTTCTATTTGTATAGATCTCTGCACAAGTACTTGTATACACTTACGCACTTGAACCCCTTTTTTTTTACACTAGTGTGTTGGCAGCCCATTCAGAAGCTGAGAAGTTCTGGCACATAACCTCTAGAGCCCTACAAAGTTGTAAAGGTGAAAAGGGAAACACTTTAGGCAATGTAAGCAATAAAGCACCGGAATGGAATGGACCGTAGACCCCAAAAGATTTAACCAAACTTAGAGGTATATCCTTAGGTGGTCCATGAACATTGCTTATAAAAGTCCCTGCACTGACACTGCCATGAAACTTTGAAAGTTGGTGAGCTCTTTACTTTATCTATTCCACCTATTTATGGAGGTTTGACCAATGCAGAACATTGGTCTGCAATCACATGAGTTTAGAATGCATAGCCTGAGGGAACATGGCAATGAAAGCCCATCCTGCCCAATGAATTATATGAAGACACGGTTCCTGATGTGCTGACAGGAAGTCAGTAGGATGCATAGCTGTCGGTTGTTCCTGATTTCCACACATAGTCATGGCTTTTCAGAATTTCCTGCAGGAAGTATTTCCCCGTACAAATGTTCCTGGCTTTCCAAATTAGGCAACTGCATGATGAAATGCTTCCCTTTCTGTATCCTAGATTTCGTTCTTGGCAGTTTTTCTATAGCGTACTTGTTTTATAATTTATTATAAATCAGTGCATTATAATTAAAACCAGTTCTAAATATTAAACTGTTTGATGGTTGCTATGTTATGAGAACTCTTTGGCCGACTTTATTATGATTATTGTCATTATTATTTCACTTTCAAAGGTGTTTATTATGTCTCCATATAATGCATTGATGCAAATAGACTATCATGTCACAATGCCGTTTGTGCATAAGATCAACATATACGATCTTTATGATAGACCTTCGGATATGGCATCCATACAGTCTTCTAAACATTTTGATTTAACACCAAGTACATAATGTACACCTATAATCGTTTCAATAATTTACCCATCACTGAGCTAGCTTGTGCTTGACTATGATTTCAATGAAGGTAAAAAAAATTATTTTGTTCAATTACTGTATAGCACTGATACATGATGTGGTGCTGTACAAGACCATTCACATCCACCTTTCCCCTTTCTGGAGGTTACAGTCTAATGCCCCTACCACAGTCATAGCAATGCATATACAGTAGGATGGAGTCCACTTAAAAAACCCTACTCCAGCCAAAAAGTTATTTTTTTAGAGAAGGTTTAGAGCTCTTCTAACTTCCTAAAATGACAGGAAGTAAATCCCTGTAACAGGGACACAGCATGGGGAAGGGTTAGAACTTTTAACAATGCATTTATTGTTGTCCGTACCTTCCTGTCCCCATGACAACTGCACACTCCATTTATTCTAAGCATTGTGCTGTGGTACACCTGCCGCATGGTAGCAGGCACGGCTGGCAACAGCAGGAACTGTCTTATGCATGACACATTCTGGTCCAGCTGTAGAGGAGTCTGCAATGGCACCTGCAATATGAGAATGTTTCGTGTTATGTTAACACTTTAGGGCACTTATGTTCCTACAAGATGGGCGGTTCTCCTGAAATCTGACTCCCACACTGAGGGTCATCTGTTTGTGCAGGTAATACCTGATTGGTTGTATCCACGTGGGGTGGTATTAAAATACTAGACTCTGATGAAGGGGGTACACCCCATAAATTCGTCAGTCAGGTTACTGTAGTCGGCAGGTCTGGTCCATGGTTGCCAATTTATAGATTTCGCTGCTACAACTGTCTCATTACGATGTACGATATCAGTGTGTGTGTATGGTTATATATAAATATATCTCCTTTTTTGTTAGTTCTTTTTTTTTTTATAAATTGGATGTAGTTCACGAAGAGGAGGTGCTGGCCTTTTTGTTTGTTTTACATGTTTTTGAAGATTACCTTTATGGTTGGTTGCTTCCCTCACATGAAAAAACAGAGCTGGAAGAAAGGGCTAATTTATCACGAGCGCCGACAAGCATTTGGTTCTTCCACATGATAATGCATGCTAGGTGTGTTGAGTGATAGCGTGCATTCATTGCATAGAGCAATTAACACAACACTTACGTGTGAACTGTCCCTAATGGTGCAACATGGACAAACACTTTCCATTTGCTGTAACCAGAAGCTGAGAAGTTCTGGCACATAACCTCTAGAGCCCTACAAAGTTGTAAAGGTGAAAGGGAAACACTTTAGGCAAGCTTATCCTTTAACTAGTTTAATATACTGTAAATGAAGCTTCTGGAACATTCTGGGAATGAGGCCTGCATAGTACCTTGAGCTTGAAGTGTCGGGTTATATATAGAACACACACAGAAAGCCACGTGTCTCACTCTAATGTCTGGATCTCGCACTGTGATACAGCACTTCTAATTATACTTCACTAGAAGAAGATGGGAAGAGGGAAGCGACTAATCAGATGCCAGAAACAGAGGCCAGTGTGTGACGAGAGCTGGGGGATTCCAGTAAACTCTTATCCAGGCATCAGCATATGGCCAGTTTATTATTGAAGATGCAGGAAAAGCGGCGTCTCCTTTGTTCAGCTAATGTGAATAACTACGGGATGGAGCCAGAATGCAATATTTCTCTTATGCACAGATCGCCATAAAGCATTTATAGGTCTCCAAAATTCACTCCTCTGATGTGAAAACGACAGGGTGGAGACCACAGCAACGGAAAGCCATGTGATTAGATGAATGGAGACCTGCAGTTCAGTCATTATCAAAGATATTAAAATATATGATAGATAGAAGTCATTTTTTTATCTTTTACTGCAGAGCTGGACAAATCCCAGGAGCCAAGTAGCCAATGCTTTCCAAATTTGTTTTTAGGTTTTCTCTAGTCGTTATCAATGGAGCTGGCTCCTAAAAAAAAAAATCCTGCTGGCTTTTGGGTTTGTCCACCCCTGTTAAATATGTATTAAAATACTGTATGTGTTTTGATATATACATTGGAGGACATTTATCAAAACTGTCCTGTTTCCAGTTTTCTGCATTCAATTTGAATAATAAATTAGCCACTGTTGAAATTAAATATATCTGTCTGTGTATAAAAAGAACTTTAAAGTTCTGTGTCAGTTCTGAGGTTAAATGTCACTGTTAATTCAATGTTGCCTTAAAACAGATCCAAAGATAATTCCTAACATTTTTGCACAGAAAATGCACGTCTTTTGATGCATAAATATGGTAATTAGTGGCACCTATTGTATTAATTTTACATGAAAAGGACATAAGGTACTCGTACTTTTGCTAAATATTAGCCAAGATGCCCATAATTGACCCACATTAGGACTTCCAAAGCTTGCCAGGCCTACAGATACCAAAGAGTCACTATACAAACTGCCAATCATTGCGAGTTTACCTGCCATTAAGATGCTCAGGAAGACTTGATTTGTTTTGTAGTGCAAAGAAAGAAAATGTGCAAAGAAAGAAAATCACCGTCACTCGGCACTCTGACATATTGACTTGCCCTACCCACTCATTCCACACACTTTTATATGCTCCTAGTCCAATAGATTTACCCTAGCTAAAATGTCTTCTGAAGATCAGAATATGTGTAAGATACAGCATTGCCTTTTTATGACAGAAGGTATTTACACGTCTTCATTTCCAGCACAAAGCCCAAAAACAAGGTGCTCAGTCTCTGCTTATGGGTAAGTGAGTGGAGTTATGCAAATCATTCTTTTTTGCCATCTGTGCACCCAGAAGCACTGATGTATAGTACGGATATAGCCATAATTTTTTTATATATATATACTAAAATATAATATATTTACACACCAATCAAGCATAACACTGACCACCTACCTAACAGTCAGTATGTCCCCCTTTTGCCACTAAAACAGCCCTGGTCCATCGAGGCATGGACTCCACTAGACCTCTGAAGGTAAACTATGGCATCTGGTACCAAGCTGCCAATACCAGATCCTTTTAACTTCTGTAAGTTGTGAGGTGGGGCTTCCATAGATTGGACTTGTTTTCCAGCACATCCCACAGATGTTCAATTGGATTGAGAGCTGGAGAATTAAGAGGTCAAGTCAACACTTGTTGTGTTCCTCAAAACATTGTTGAAGCATGTTTGCAGTGTGGCAGGGCACATTATCCTGCTGAAAGAGGCCACTGCTATCAGGGAATACCATTTCCATGAAGGAGTGTACTTGGTTAGCAGCAATGTTTAGGTAGGTGGTACATGTCAAAGTAACATCCACATGAATGACAGGACCCAAGATTTCACAGCAGAACATTGCCCAAAACATTACACTGCAACCGCCGGCTTGCCTTCTTCTCATAGTGCATCCTGGTGCCATCTCTTCCCCAGGTAAGAGACCCGCACACAGCCATCCTCATGATATAAAATAAAACCTGATTCATCTGACCAGGCCACCTTCTTCTATTGCTCCGTGGTCCAGTTCTGATGCAAGGCGCTTTTGGCGGCGGACATGGGTCAGCATGGGCACCCTGACCATTCTGCAGCTATGTAGCCCCATACACAACAAACTGCGATGCCCTGTGCATTCAGACATCTTTCTGCCAGAACCAGCATGATTTTTCAGCAATCTGAGCTACAGTAGATCTTCTATTGGATCTGACCACATGGGCCAGCCTTCGCACAGCGGTTTGAGCTGTAGTTTTGCAGTTGCTCTGACCCAGTTGTTTAGCCATCACAATTTGGCCCTTGTCAAAGTCGCTGAAAGCCTTACGCTTGTCCGCGTTTTCTGCTTCCAACACATTAACTTCAGGGACAAAATGTTCACTTGCTGCCTAATTTATACCACCCACTTCCAGGTGCCATTGTAAGGAGATAATGTTGTTTAGTTCACCTCTTAATGGTCATAACGTTATGGCTGTACTGTATATGTGTGTGTGTGTATATGTATGTACAGGTGAAACTCGAATAATTAGAATATCGTGCAAAGTTAATTTATTTCACTAATGCAACTTAATAGGTGAAACTAATATATGAGATAGACACATTACATGCAAAGCAAGATAATTCAAGCCGTGATTTGTCATAATTGTGATGATTATGGCTTACAGCTCATGAAAACCCCAAATCCACAACCTCAAAAAGTAGATTATTACATGCAATCAATAAAACAAGGATTGTACATAGAACAATATCGGACCTCTGAAAAGTACAAGCATGCATATGTACTCAGTACTTGGTTTGGGCCCCTTTTGCAGCACTTACTGCAATTACTTTTGCACGATATTCTAATTATTCGAGTTTCACCTGTGTGTATATATATATATATATGTGTGTGTGTATATATATAAATTATTGCCGGCTACATTGCTACTGTTAAGAGTTTGAGGACCCTATCCTGATATTTTTATATACCAGAGACATAAGTTTTGCCTGTTTAATGTACCTTTTCTTATGCTTTGCCTGTTACTTTAACTTGTGTTTCCGGAGAGATCTTGTGTGGTCACGTGAATCCATGGGAGCTGGATTTCATACTAATTTGTGCTTAAACTATTAGCAGAACAATTTAACACGGATTAATTGGTACCATTTTACATGGTGGGTCTGATTTTGGTTATCCCATATATTTACAAAAGCTTTCCTCTTTGCCAGAAACTTGAGATACCCTGTTGCATTTCAGAAGTTTCATAATGCTGTGAATGATGTATGAATTGCTTGTGAGGCCAGGAACCAATGCGTTTGGCAGATTGGACAAAGAGCTCATAATTTGCATTTACCACTTTTTTTTAAATGTTACCCGTTCATGAGGGTTATTCCATTAGTAATGGTCAGTTTAGCTTCAAACAAGCAAACTCAATACATATGTCACCTGTTAATCCCTGCTTAATTATCTGAATACAGTCAGAATTGACCAAATCAATATCTTAGCGTCAGTGTTTGTCCGTTGTGATCAATTTATATTTATACCAAGCTTGATCCTGAGTTGTGTCAGAACAGTTTTGATTTGGCATTAATTTAATTTCATGAACATTACGCGACTGACAAAATTTGGGTTTAGGAGGTTCTTTAGGATTTATTCAGGAAGGATCGTAAATTATCTTTCAGTTATCTGCAAAATGCATCACTACTAACTAGATATGTAACCCCACAAAAAATGTGTTTCATTTCGGATTGATCTTCTTTTTTGGGGGGGGGAGGGTTTGGCTCCAAATTCAATTCCATTTGTTATTTTGAATTCGGATCAATCTGAATGTTTTAATTTTCATCTACTTGAATGGAGTTTGTTATGTTTTTAAGCGTAAAAATTGAAAGACAGTGTGGGGTCTTCCCTGTGCCAAAAAAACAAACTGTGCAGTTCCCTCCCCCAAATTCATACCAGACCCTGTTAGGTCCTATGCCAAAAATTCCCCACCACACCCTCAATCCGAGCAACAGCCTGGCAAAGCAGGAAGGGGGTGATCATGTGCCCCCCCCCCCACCTGCAACATACCAGGCCACATACCGTCAACATACAGAGGGTGCTTCGCCGGAGAGGACAAGGGCCTCTTCGCATACAACCTTAGCCTGGTGATTGTGGAGTTGTGTGGGCAGGGGGGCTTATCTGAATCAGTAAGATAGTAAATAAACACACCACACTGGTTTGAAAAGTCCTTTATTCATAAACCCCCTACCCCAAAGAAAATGTCCCATTATGTAAATCTATCATCAATCACGTTGTCCAGCAATGTAGATCCTTGTCAGTCATGATGCCTGCTACTCACTGACTGGATGTAAGAAGAAATCCCTGCCTCCCCGTCCGCGCTCAATGAACTCCAGCACTAAGTGACAGCCCTGCTCTGGAAGGTAAACAAAGGGGCGGAGTAAGTCATGATGTCACCCAACTAACACCAACCACAAGTGACAACTCCGATCCAGAATGTAAACAAAGAAGCGGAGCAAGTCCAGTGATGCATAA